>NW_027412593.1:4948184-5054966 GCF_025532065.1 Leptinotarsa decemlineata
AGGTACAATGAGGCCCTTTCGGATAAATAGTTATCAAGATTTTCCAGAATGCAACCTGCCTGACAAGTCAGAATCCTGAAAGAAAAGATGATCATAACAATACCACTTCAGAGACTTTTATACTCACCAGCTTCCTCATCCAGCTCGATAATTTCGTTCATCAACTCAGTAGATATTATTATTTCATCAAAAACTGGTACCGCTGCTCCAACAACATTGGTGTTTCCACCTTGTGGACAAACGGAAGTTTGTGATCATTACAAAAAGAGAGTATTTTTGATACTTCTTCGGTTGATTTTGGTTTCAATACTATGGCACTATTACCTATAGAAAATCAAAATTCAACGTATATAGTGTTCGTATAGTTTTACAAAGAGTTAGCTTTATATTTAGTTTTCCAAAAAAGGATTGTGGTTATTTTTGATATAATAGCTTTGAGATTCTTAAAAGATTTCAAGAACTCATTTATTAACAGATTGAAAGATTCTCGTGAATAAAGTGAACTTGAACTTGAAAACATTGAAAATATAAAAATCACAAACATTTCAGTTATAATTAAATGTTTTGAAGAATCGAGGTAGTCAATAATTATTGGGAAAGAAGGTTTTGGCTTTCTACTACTCCATCTTGATACAAAAAAAAATTAAATAATAGTACTTTCAGAACAACGTCATTTCAGTTGAACACAAAGAAAATATATCATTCGTAGATTGTTTAACAGATCTAAAGAAGGGATTATACGGAATGAATGAACAATATTGACACAGGTTAGAATGAATATTACTGGAGTTTTTTCCAACACCAAATCGTTATTTTTAACACCTCGGCACGTGTTTCGATCACCAAGTGATCATCTTCAAAGAGGAAGATTAAAACTGTGTAGTAATGAATATTACTGGAGTTTTTTCCCAACACAAAATTTTTATTTTTAACACCTCGACACGTGTTTCGATCACCAAGTGATCATCTTCAAAGAGGAAGATTAAACTGTGTAGTAATGAATATTACTGGAGTTTTTTCCCAACACCAAATCGTTATTTTTAACACCTCGACACGTGTTTCGCTCACCAAGTGATCATCTTCAAAGAGGAAGATTAAAACTGTAGTAATGAATATTTACTGGAGTTTTTTCCAACACAAAATCTTTATTTATAACACCTCGACACGTGTTTCGATCACCAAGTGATCATCTTCAAAGAGGAAGATTAAAACTGTGTATAATGAATATTACTGGAGTTTTTTCCCAACACCAAATCGTTATTTTTAACACCTCGACACGTGTTTCGCTCACCAAGTGATCATCTTCAAAGAGGAAGATTAAAACTGTAGTAATTAATATTACTGGAGTTTTTCCAACACAAAATCTTTATTTTTAACACCTCGACACGTGTTTCGATCACCAAGTGATCATTTTCAAAGAGGAAGATTGAAACTGTGTAGTAATGAATATTACTGGAGTTTTTTCCCAACACTAAATCGTTATTTTCAACACCTCGACACGTGTTTCGCTCACCAAGTGATCATATTCAAAGAGGAAGATTAAAACTGTAGTAATGAATATTACTAGAGTTTTTTCCCAACACAAAATCTTTATTTTTAACACCTCGACACGTGTTTCGATCACCAAGTGATCATCTTCAAAGAGGAAGATTAAAACTGTAGTAATGAATATTATTGGAGTTTTTTCCCAACACCAAATCGTTATTTTTAACACCTCGACACGTGTTTCGCTCACCAAGTGATCATCTTCAAAGAGGAAGATTAAAACTGTAGTAATGAATATTATTGGAGTTTTTCCCAACACAAAATCTTTATTTTTAACACCTCGACACGTGTTTCGATCACCAAGTGATCATCTTCAAAGAGGAAGATTAAAACTGTGTAGTAATGAATATTACTGGAGTTTTTTCCCAACACCAAATCGTTATTTTTAACACCTCGACACGTGTTTCGCTCACCAAGTGATCATCTTCAAAGAGGAAGATTAAAACTGTAGTAATGAATATTACTGGAGTTTTTTCCCAACACAAAATCTTTATTTATAACACCTCGACACATGTTTCGATCACCAAGTGATCATCTTCAAAGAGGAAGATTGAAACTGTGTAGTAATGAATATTACTGGAGTTTTCCCAACACTAAATCTTTATTTTTAACACCTCGACACGTTTTTCGATCACCAAGTGATCATCTTCAAAGAGGAAGATTAAAACTGATGTAGTAATGAATATTACTACAATATTACAAATCGTTATTTTTAACACCTCGACACGTGTTTCGATCACCAAATGATCATCTTCAAAGAGGAAGATTAAAACTCCAAAGGCTCCAAACAGTGCATCATAAGTACAGGTTAGAATACCAACTCGTAATGATTAGTTCCAAAAACATTATGATAATTTTCAAATACATTGTTATTAATAGATAATAACATTCATATTGAAGGGAATAATATAGGATCTTTCATTAGGTGCTTTCTATCTTTAAATTTGAATAAAACAATGTGTGTTGTGATATAATATCTAAATTTTGAATTCGTTTGGAAGACCTATTGATGCCATTATGTGTGAAATATGTGTGGAAAATGGGGATTGGATATTCTTATGCTGCACCTGGTTGGAATATTCAGAGCCTCCCTAGCTCTGAGGTATATTCCAGTAAGTGAAGAGAAGTACAAGTAGTATTTATTCCCAAACCAGGTAGGATGGACTACACCTTACCAAAAGCATTCCGTTCTTTTAAAAACTATTGAGAGGCTATGTGAGCGGTATATAAGAGATGAAGTACTAGTTCACAACCCACTTCATTCAAATCAGCATGCATTACTCCGGGAAGGCCTACTGATTCAACCCTTCACCATGTGGTTGGCAGAGTCGAAATATCATTGACAACAAAGAATCCACCCTGGGTATATTCATAGATATCAAGGGAGCGTTTGATAAAATAACCTTTCCAACAATGGGCTTGTTTCATGATTTTTGGTTTATAGTTCACTTGATAGAAATTTTAAATTGAAAAACAGTGCACTTTATTTCATCTCTCTAAATACCGTAGTTTTCCGTAATTAATTATTAAAAATCGAATGTGGTATGGTGGTGACGTCACGACCCTATTCCCGCTTCTTATTTGATTGACCAATAAAAACAATAGAAATAATCAACATTGCCAAATCGTAAAATTTACGGAGCCTATAATTATCAATTTCATTATGGAAGTGTACGTGAACCCGTTAACGTTTCGATTAATGAAAAAATTCTCCACATGTAATAAAATGTACACGATAAATCATGTTTGGAAATAAATTCTACATCTAAAATCGGTACACAAAGTCGATAGATCACAAAATATTTACCTAAACTATGATTTTATGCAATATTTAATAATAAACAGTTATGAAAATCAAAAAATATAGCAAACTGGATTTAAAAATCATTTCAAATATTCGATTTATTCTACAATCCTCAATCTGTACAACTGCAATTTATTACAAAAAAACTTCCTACATACATACCTCTTTCTAATTTAGATACTAAATTGAAGCGTTATAGGCTCGCTTGGGTAATCTGTTGAATCTTCCAAAATTGAGAGGCAGGCTGAATGAGGTCAAGTATATACAGAATTGATTGTACTCGAACTGTCGTCACTTTTTAAATGATTTCTATGAAGTCTTGGAACAGTAGAAGGATTGTAGTAGTTCTTTATTTTCAATGAATTAACGTTTCAATCAATGAAAAATTCTCCACATGGAATAAAATGTACATGAAAAATCATGTTTGGAAATGAGTTCTATATGTAAAAATCAGTACACAAAGTCGAAAGATCACAAAATATTCATCTAAAATATGATTTTATGCATTATTGCTATTAAATTCAAGCGTAATATGCTCGCTTGGGTAATCTGTTGAATCTTCCAAAACTTGAGAGGAAGGTTGAATGAGGTCAAGTATAGACAGAATTGAGTGTACTCGAACTGATCCAACAAAAGCTTCAGAGATAATACCATTAATCATATGATAAAATTTAATGAAGTGAAGTTAATACTTTCTGTGGAGAATACTTGAAGTTGAAATAAAAAACTGTGTCATTAAATTCAATATTTTCGTCTCCCTTTCATTTATAGTCACTTTTTAAATGATTTCTTTAAAGTCTTGGAAGAGTAAAAGGGTTGTAGTTCTTTTTTTCAATGGATCCGATATGACATACATTGTGATATGGGTACTCCATTTTCTCCATGAGAAAATGAACAATCAATTGAAATTTTTTTCAATTATTCATTCATTTTTTTAAAATAAAGCCAGCAAACAAATAAATATACAATAATAAGATCACCCAAATGCACGAATTGAGCATAAAAATGGACAATAATACTTGCCTCGATAAAAAATAATGAATGATTTTAAAAGACAAAAAATATAAATCAAAAGAAATAGTGCGAAAGTATAGATTGGCTAATATTTACAATGACATAAAAAAAATCCAGTCGTAGATAACTGTGAGACCCTATATTAGTGAATATGAAAATATGTAAGTTGCAAATGTATTGATAAATTATGTCATTATCAATAATATAGTTGAGAACAAACCTCTAACTTGCAAATACCAATCCACATTATACTTTTCTAAATCCGACGAATCCATAACAACTCTATTTTCGCCTAATAAACTTTTGAAAAAGTGTATATGGTCATTTTGCAAATAATTGAAATCTCCTCTGGTAACATTAAAAGCATTCTGAAATAAAAAAAAACATGAATGTAGATAATGTTGAAAATTAACTGATGTAACATGAGATGATTTGAAAAATTTCATTATTTTTTAATTTTTTATAGCGATATGTAGAGTTGAAAATGTTCATCAGTAGAGAGGTATTCATGAAAATATAGAAACCGTTCCAAATCAATTGATTTGAATGTCCATCATGCAGATGGGTTTCACAATATTTTCATCACACACGATCTCTACATTACGTTAGCTTTTTTACTGGTCCTAATACTTTATCTGGCGGAAAATTGTCATAATATCTAATCTCAAATATTTTGCTCTCAATGCTTCGACTTTCAAGTTCTAAAACAACAATTTGGTTAATCTTTTTAAATTAATAATCATAGGTTTCGTTTCTACTATATGTTTTGGTTGCATGAAACTGCAAAATAAAAACATCTGGAATTTCTTAAAATTCTATATAATGCGGCAGGCACTATTTTCAAATATGCATGCCTCTTAACATTTTTTTGAACTAACTTTCATGATGATATTCGTTTTCATACAGTTTAATTAGAAAATGAGAGAAATTAAATAAAAAAAGGCATAGGTACTTCTTAATCTGAAACTAATCTCTCCTTCCAACAAAACCAAAAATCGGCTATGTTAACATGTTTTTGAACAACATTCTATCACTCACTTTTGTAAAATCTGGTTTTTTGTGAAAAAGCGATTGATTTCCTCTCCCACTTTACTCAGCAATGACTGCACTCTTGAATTTTTCACGAAACTTGAAAACATTTTGCATTTACTTCAAAATGACTTTTCAGTAGGAAAGTATTATTTTTATATCGTTAGTCTATCTTAATAATATGTATGTAAACACAATATCTGTAAACATCAACTTTATCTTTCGAAGGTTATGAAGATCACTTGATTTATGAAATATCTCATTTGAAGCGTGTGGAAAAAAAATCTCCTAATAACATACTTACATATTCTTGAATAATATTTTTTAATTGGTCGTAAGCCTGACGTGTTTTGATTCTTCAACAGTAATTATAATAATAATGTTCATTCACAGAAAAACATTTCAAATAAAAAACTACATAAATATGGAAAAAACAGCGGCAACACAGAAGCAATGTGAATATTGCTTGTGTGTGTTGGCTATCCTAAAGCTAAGAGTCGTAAAAATCTACACGAAGCAGTACTATTATATACATTCATTTACGAACATTCACAAGAATATTTGCTGATATGTTGCTCCTTACAGATTTATAATTTTTACAACTTCTTGTGTTAGCTGTGTGTTGGCTATCCTAAAGCTAAGAGTCGTAAAAATCTACACGAAGCAGTACTATTATATACATTCATTTACGAACATTCACAAGAATATTTGCTGATATGTTGCTCCTTACAGATTTATAATTTTTACAACTTCTTGTGTTAGCTGTAATATACCCCACTTTGTTTGAAGGTGGTTGACAATGTTTCGTGATGAATTTCACTAGTTCGGACTTCCATTGTCTATTATATAAAATGATTTGAAATCCCTGAAACAAGTAAAAAAGAATAATTAAAAAAGAATAGTTGAAAATAACAATTATATTAAGCAACAATAAACCTGAAATGAAATGATAGTAAAATAACCTACAAGTAAAAATATAATAATTGAATAAATAAAAATTAAAGGAATGCAAAAAGAAAATAATAAAAAAATAAAAAAGTGTAGAGATTCCAAGTCACGTTAGTTCACGACGTTTCGATTGTTGGTATCTGTTGGTATCTGTTGGTATCTGTACAATCTACAGTCATCACCCGAAGACGATTGTAGATACCAACAATCGAAACGTCGTGAACTAACGTGACTTGGAATCTCTACACTTTTTTATTTTTTTATTATTTTCTTTTTGCATTCCTTTAATTTTTATTTATTCAATTATTATATTTTTACTTGTAGGTTATTTTACTATCATTTCATTTCAGGTTTATTGTTGCTTAATATAATTGTTATTTTCAACTATTCTTTTTTAATTATTCTTTTTTACTTGTTTCAGGGATTTCAAATCATTTTATATAATAGACAATGGAAGTCCGAACTAGTGAAATTTATACCCCACTTTGCTATACCACTTTGTTAAAATGTGCAGATCTCTTTATTTTTATTTATGTATAAACTGTCATATGTCAAAAAAACTAACAGTGAGGTTCTTCATGAACCCAGAGCCAGCCAGAACATCAGATCTCATCCCTTTAGATTTTTTAATATAGGAGTAAGTACCTTGAAAATAAAGGGTACCTATAATTTCCAAACATTGACCATTTGAAATAGTTAATGAGCTGATATACCAAAAGAATTTTAAATAAATTGTGATAATGATTGTTTAATTAAATGATGAAGTGTATGTACAAGATTTACGGAAACAAGAGTACTTTCGGATTATTGATGCAATCCTATCTGACATGTAGAAAACAATTCGTCTCCTATAACGGTTATAAATCTAGAACATATATAGCTTCTTCTGGTGTGCCTCAGGCTCCAACCTAGGCCTTTTTTTGTTTTTATTGTTTATTAATGACTTATGTGAAAGTTTAGCTTGTGAGCGGTTATGCTTCGCGGATAACTTGAAATTATTTTCTATAATTAAGGAAGTAGGTGAGTGTGGAAATCTTCAATCTCAATTAGAATTTCTTGTTGCTTGGTGTAGCAATAATAAATTGAAATTCAATGTGGAGAAATGTAAAGTAGTGAGTTATAGTCGAAAAAAAGAGGTTTATACATTCCCGTATGTAACACAGGATTCAGATCTGCTGAGATGGTAATGAGATCAAAGACCTAAGGGTAATATTTGATCATAAATTAACATTTGGTAGACATATTTCACAAAAAGTTTCAGAATCTCTCAGAGCTAATGGTTTCATTGTTAGAAATTGCAGAAACTTTCATAATATTAAAGCCATGAAGCTGTTGTATTTCACCTACATACGTTTGAAGATGGAATATGCAAGTATCGTCTGGAGTCCATTCTATGAGATTCATAACATAGCCATTGGAAGAGTTCAAAGAAAGTTTTGTAAATTTCTTATTTTCAGAATAGATGGTTCTTACCCTGAGAGAGGTATCAGTAATAATGTCATATATGAACATTTGGAAATTTTTATTCAAGTTAGTGAGAGAGATAGTTTGTCCTAAAATTCTTGAACAAATTAACTTCAATGTACCACGGCCAGCTTCACGATCTCAATCCATTTTTAGACCTCTCAGAGCAAGAACTAGCATTATGCTCAATTCCCCAATATATGTTATGTGCATAAATTTCAATAGCATTTGTGCCCATGGTGATTTATTCTCCACTAACCTTCACAACATTATTAGATTTGCTAACATGTACTTGAAATAGGTAATTAGAATTAGTTTTCCTTTTTTGTTCATTTTATTTTTCGTTTATGGTTAAGCATTGTGGATAAAATTTTATATTGTCCTGTAAATGGGTAACTGTTGGACAATAAAGCTATTATTATTATTATATTATTATCAATATTGTATTATTTTCTATCTACTGTATGCACATAATGTATTATTTTCATAAATAGCTGGAACTGCATCTAAGATAAATCGTAGTTATATTCCAATCGATCATTTATAAAAAGGATACATGCCTCTAAATACAATTTTTTTAGGAAATGGTGAAGATGAAAATAGTTTACCAGTTTTACTTGCAAAAAACTGGTTGAAAATAATATTGGTTGTAGTCAAGCAAAAAGTGATGCTGATCATTCAATTGTAAAATCATCTTTACATTTTACATTTACATTTTTTTAAATGTATGGAAAATCCAAAAGTACACACGCCTTCAGGGGATTCTCAACATACAAATATTCCTCCTCGGCGCAAGAAAGCATATGAATTAAAAATTTGTGAATACTTATATTTCTTTTTTTGATGAACTATATTATTTTATGAAATTAAATAACTGGAAAATTCTCATCTTTGTCGTTTCTGATCATTCGTTTTTATTCATTCCGGTATCATTACTTGGCGTTGAGCTGGGAATTCCCTGTCAGAGACTTGGGGTTTTCCCTTAATAGAAACTCAATCAAATTATTGCATGCATCATACGCATTCAAGCTTCATGTTCCTACAGTATAGTCTCCAAAATTATTGGATGTGAAAATAAAAAATAGTTGATATATGTAACCGTTACTATGTGGTATATTTGTTCAGAAATGTTCAGAAGTATACACCAATTAGTGGTTCCACTTATGTTTTTTGATCAAGTACTTTTTTGGTTTTTCTCATTTCGTCTTCAATCGAGGACCGCCTGCCCGGTACTGACGATGCCCAATAGGCTGAAACAGCTGTATACCGGTGCCTCTTAAATTGAAATCAATATGGGAATGATCAAAAATATATATATATATATATATATATATATATATATATATATATATATATATATATATATATATATATATATCTTTCTATCAATGATGCGTCCATCAATTAGCAATTTACATCTGATGCTGCGTCCACCGCACTATTGCGTCCGTATATCGGACGCAGCAGTACAATCTTTCAATTTCCATCTCCTTCCATTGCATTACCTCATATAACGCATTTTTCTGTTGGAGGATTGGTTACCGGAACCACCCCTTTCGTTCGGACCATTTTCCAACAGCCAATCAGGAAACATTGCTGCATATTGATATTACATTCGGACGCAGAATTCAAGGAAGTTTGAAAGAAAATGAATATTTTCAGTTGGAAGGAATACCGCCAGAGGCGCTCATAAATATTCGTTTTGAATATTTAAATTTCAATTTAATAATAATGCTGCGTCCATCGATTTGGCAACATTGCAGATTGTCTAGAAGGCAGTTGTTAGTATTTGAATTCACGTTTAATATATGTTCGTGTATGTACATTTTTGATAAAAATTAGTACAAGTGGTCGAGGTGTCAGAATACTGAAAATGCTTGATAAGTGGAAGATCCTTTTTTGAATACATGCATTTTGGAAAGTAACTTTGTATAAACAATTACCGAGCTGGTGGCTCAACCACAGCAGCGGTAGTGGATATAATCAGTGGCATAGTCGAGAGCCTTGAACAACGGAATCACACAGCTATCACGTTGTGCGACCTCTTGAAAGCCTTTGACTGTGTCGATCATTACATTCTATTGAAAAAATTATATTTTTATGGAATAAGAGGAGTTGCATTTTCACTTTTTGAATCGTACCTGAAAAATTGATTTCAGGCAGTTCGTTCCAATAATAGTACATCGGATTTTAAGGAATTGTTAATACATTCATAATGAACAAAAAAGACTTGAAGCATATTTATCATAACTGCAATAGTTTGAAAGTTATTATAATTATAAAAGCGAAGGAGCGAATGAAAAAGACAAGTATCAAGGTATCACAATATTAAAAGTTTTATAAAAAGTAGAATAAATCAAAAACACAGTTACTGTTATTATAGAACAAAGTATTAAAAAAATAATTTGTTCATAACAATTTTTTTAAATGAACAATAGAAAAAAAAATTTAAAAAAGGTTTTTTCAAAACCTTAATGAACAATAGAATTTATGATTCAAAAAATTGAAAAATTGAAAAAAGAATTAAAAAAAAGTTTTTTCAAAACCTTAATGAACAATAGAATTTATGATTTAAAAAACGGTTCCTTAATTTTAATATTTAGTTGCAAAAAACGATTGTTAATTAACAAACGCATTCTTCAGCAACAAAGAATTTTTTTTAAGAAACCATTTTTCTTCTGAAAATCATGATTTTTTTCAATTAAAATAATGCAAAAAAAATTTTCGATTTGCTAATAAACAATGTATTTGTTTATAATAAATGTATTAATGATAGCTGTGGAAAATTGAGAAAAAATATATTAATAATCAGTTTTCAGCCATGAGACACTGAAACAATGAAAAATTAGAAAAAAAAAGCTTGTAATGTATTTTTTATAAAATTATAATTTTCAATTGTCAATGAAAAAATAGAAAATAACAATTTTTTTATTTTGACAACGGTAATCTATTTTTTTGCCTATTGAGGATAACTTAACCAAAGGAAAAAAATGCCAGGGTTTTAGTTTGATAATTATAGGGATTTTTATATTAACTTTCAATTCAGAAAAAGTTATTAATTACCAAATTTATAATTAACGTTAAAATTGGGATAAAAATTTCTGCGGATTATTGTTTATTGATGCATAAAAATTACATGAATTTTTTCATTCCTTAATATTTACATTTAATATGTTTGATTTTTTTTTGTTTTTATGTCAGAGTGACAAAAGGCGCGCGGAATCCAGACTACCCGCTTTTGGCTCTTTTTCCAGGGCTCTGTAAAAATTATAAACAATCGAGATACAGTTTCGGGATTCCGGACTTTTTTTTACGCAAATTCATTGATCTTTTCAAATCTTTTTTCAAATTTCCAAAATTTTGAAAATTTTCCGAGATATTAAGAAAAAACTGAAGCCCCATTTTTTTTTACTTAATTGTTTATAACTTTTGTAATTTTCATCGGCGCGTTTTCGGACCTTTCCTTAAACTTTCTATGCAAAAATACGAATCGAATGACACCTTGGTCGTAATTTTTGTACAGGGGTGAAAAATGTTACAAAAAAAAAGTGAATGTGAACTAGACTAATGCTGACATTCACTATCATAACACCAGAAACTCTGACAAGATCAGACTTCCTAGATATAAGCTTTCTATTTCACAAAAATATTCTTTAGATTTTAGTCTCAACAATGCACTGCCTCATCAAATCAAAACGATGAGTGTGAATAAGTTTAAACGAACCATCAAATCGTATTTGCTAAAAAACAGTTTTTACTCAATCAATGAGTAGGTACTTGGAAGATATTCAAGGTATCCTTTAGCCTCTGAGAACATATTTACCGTTTATGTACTGTTTGTTCAACTGTTTTTTATATTTTTCTTATATTTTTGTATGTTTATGTGATGTGATATTTTGCGATTACTTTTGAAAGTGTAGTAGTGTATTACTGAATAGTTTACTCGATATCTTTTGAGACCAATTGACTTGCTATGAATATGCTTATGTATTTGATATAGTCAAATAAATTGTCGATCTATCTATCTCTGTCTTTCGATTCTTGAGTTTTCGAGACCATTCATAGTCAACGTATTCAAAAAACATTTTATTGTGAGATTTTCACAAACAATTTTACAAAAACGCATCACGTGTTTTGCCATACTATGGTTTTTTCGGGCGTGTCTTTACTAACAATATTCTACATATTCAATGCTTAATATATCTAGTTTTACAATTAGAAGTAGGTACCTGACTTTTACCTGAGTTTGTAATGAATTGAATCATCTGAGCTTATCCCCCAATTTTAACATCTGAAAAATATTTAGTTACGGAGAGTTATTCAATTCCAATTGATCATTCAGTTAATTACCCGAATTCCTGATTCTATTGATTTCTGAATATTTTAGAAGATTGAGTTTCAAACTCTTCTCTTCTAAATGTAACACGTCGTATTCAAGATTGAACTCATGTCCTTCTGCTAAAAGGTGGTTTGCAAATGTGGAATTGGTCTATTCTAAAGAGCATAGAAGTTATTTTGTAAATAGGAAGACCAATTCCACATTTGCAAACCACCTTTTAGCAGAAGAACATGAGTTCAAAATCATAAAAGCGACGTCTTATAGTTAGAAGAGAAGAGTCTGAAACTCAATCTTCTAGAATGTTTAGAAATCAATAGAATCAGGAATTCGGGTAATTTACTGAATGAACAATTAGAATTGAATTACTCCCCTTTACTAAATATTTTTTCAAATGTGGAAACTGGGACATAAGCTCAGAAATTTTAATTCATCACAAACTTAGGTCAAAACCAGGTACTTGAAATGTAGGTACGTCTAATTGTAAAACTAGATATATTAAGCATTGAATATGTAGAATATTGTTAGTGAAGGTACGCTCGAAGAAGCCATCGAAACACGTGTTGTGTTTTCGTAAAATTTTCAAGTGAAAATCTCACAATATTCGTATAGTTATCTAACAACCTGTTTCTAATTTAGAAAAACATTTCTATTAGAAAAATTATTAAAAGTCATCCTTATTGACTATAACACAAATACATAAAAGGAGATATTGAATCCGTTGTGGGGAACGAGCAGTGCTGAATTTATTGAAACTATTCGTTCCCCACCCTCAGGCTCATACAAGCTAAAACGCCTGATGTAGTCCTTTTCGACCACCAGAGCAAGACGATATTTGTCGTGGAGTTTTCAGCTCCTGGCTGAAAACTCCACTTACAGCACGGTGTGGGGGATGGTCGTTGGTTGATAATGCTGGCGCTCCCTCCCGAATCTATCAGAGCTTCGGGGATAGGGCCTGACCAGCGCATACTTCGGTAACAAAATATAATAATTTATTAGTTTTTTAGATTATGTCTAGCATAATATAGAAAAAGTCAGCATAGTACAGTATCAGTATGGGGTAAATTAATATCAAAAACATTTTACACTAATTGTAGTCAATATAATTAATATAGTTATTGATGGAACTAGGTTAGTTGAAGCATGTTAAAGGACTCAATAGAATAGTATTTATTGGTGGTTGATTATTTGTAATTGTTTCTTTTTACTATTTCATACGTAATACAGAACAAGTCAGGTGTCAGGAACAGTTTGTCCACGCGAGTTTTTGATTATACAAATAAGAGACTTACCTTATAAACATATTACAGATTACAGATCATACATAAAAACATCTTAAGGCAATAAAAACAAGTGGTTTGAAAAAAAATGAAATATGAAAATATGTATGCTATCATAAAATATAAAAAGAGTAGCACACTTTTTTTAATAAGATATTTTTGAATACTATTTTGAATTTATTCAAAGGGAGATCTTTGTAGCAGTTTGGTAGGTGATTAAACAGGTTATTGCCATGAATTTTGGGCAATGTTCTGTTTTTTGGAGACGGTGATTCGGCACTTCCAGGATTGCTGCATTTCTCGTGTGATATATTCTGTTTCCCAGCGCTCTGAATGAGGCTTACTCTGTTTTGGCATATATCAGTATATGTATGACATAAAAAAAATGGAAAGTCAGGATTTTCTGCTGTACAAATACATTCTAACAGCTTACTCTCCTGACAACTCCAACGATATTTCTAAATGTTTTTTTTCGGAGTTAACACATTGGAGCTAGTTTCTTGCACACTTCATTCATATGGTTAGTACGGCGTTCATTCACATGCAGCCCAAGGAACTTCGTAGAAGGTGCTTGAGTGATATATCTGCCGTTAGATTTTAGCCAAATTTATTATTTGTGATCGAATTTATTATTTGTGTGACTAAATCTTATGAACGTTGTCTTCTCCATATTTAAAACCCATCAATTTGAAGAGAACCATTCCTCAGATATTTTGATTTCTTTATTGGCCTTCAAGACTGTTTGCTGTACATTTTTCATTAGAAATATCATTCACGTATATCAGATAGAACAGATGACCTAAAACAGAACCCTGGGGAACCCTTACATCATTTATTGTTTTCAGCGAAGTGTGATTGTTTGCTTGATACATCTCTCCATTACAATATGGACCTTTCTATTCATCGTTATAGGGACCATATTATCAGATACACATATTCAATAACTGTTTCATCGTATGTGTAAGTGGGATTGGTCTGTTATATTTTAGATTCCTTCCATCTGTTCAATATACAAGTTTTTATTTCAATACAAGCACCACAGAAATATCCTTGAAACGTTCTCAGAGCGGTTCCTATGCGGAAGTAGTGATTCACGTTGGATTTGAATCGCTGGAGATTGAATTCATTTGGAAAAACGTTCTCAGAAAGTTTTTTTGCAAGTAATGTTCATGTCTCCAATCAGGCAGATGAGTCTTTTCTGAATGGAATTCAGTAGCTTCAGGGTAGGCTTAGGGGCGGAGCTCCATTCATGAGGACAATACTCCAAAGAAGGTCTGATCTGAGCTTTATAAAGCATCAAAAGTTGATGAGGTGTGTACAGTTTTCTGATTTGGAATAGAGTTCCAAGCTTTTGAGGAGCAGCCTTTGCAATTCCAGCAACATGATTGTGCCAAGACATATTGGTGTCCATTTCAATCCTCAACAAACTTATCGAAGCAGAAAGCAGAATTGTCTGACCTGACATTATTCTATCCGGTTCAGAGACATCTATCTTGTTAGAGAAAACCTCTGAATTCTCATTAAGAGATGCAATCTCCTGCTGCCGGTAAAGATGTGCATCCACAATCGATGTCCACGAACTGAAATGAAATGACGAGATAAATTCACTGTCGTCAGCAAAACAATATATTGGATTATTGGTTTTTCCCAATGAGTCGTTGATGTGCACTTAAAAAAAATGTTGGAGACAAGATGGAACCCTGGGGAATACCTGCGTTGATGGTGAAAGTATTCGAAAGATATTCTTCGACGACCACTTGCAGAAAACGTTATTTCAGGAAGCTGGAGAGCCATACATAAAAATGATTCGACCAGCCACAACATCCAAGTTGGCCAGCAAATTCTCATATCACATACGGTCAAATGCTTTAGAAATATCAAGCGCAACAGCCCTTGACTCTTCATATTTCTCTATTGCGTTATTCCAAATATGAGCGACACACGATAGAAGGTCGTCTGTTGTTCTTTGTTTCCGAAAGTCACATTGATGGTCGCTCAAGATGTTAAAGCCTTCCAAATATTCAAGGATATGGTAGTTTACGGCTCTCTCCATGATTTTTAATATAACTGATAGCCCAGCGACTGTTCTATAGTTATTTAGAAGATTTTTCTTGCCCTTAATGAGAATAGTCTGTACACGAGTAATTTCCCAACAAGAAGGAAAAACCTCTTCCTTATAATACAGGTAGAAAGGCCTGCGAAACACATGGTGCAAATTCATTTGCGCACTTTTTAATTACGATGATAAGCACTTAATCAGGACCAGAGGCCTTGTTGCCATTAAGCTGTTTCAGAATTCGCCTGACTATACGTCAAAAAATCATTTCCGGCATCGTGGATGTTAGTGCGGGAATAGTGGGTGATGCCTTTCCCAGAAAATCGACTCTGGAGTGAGACGCAAATTGTTCAGCTAGTAGATTTGCTTTTTTATGGCTGTTGTTGTGTTTTTAAAGATTGTAATCCCTTTTAATTTCTAGGTTTTTCCATTGAAACAACTGGGTTTCTGGACGCATTATCATATATTGTTGAGAATATACAGTTTTTTTTGGAGAGTTCGCTTCCAATTTCCTTCGTTTGAAATCGAAGCATAACTGATAATCTAGGAGTATATACTGCTGTATGGAAACTTGAAGGGTTTAGCGAAAGGAGGAAAATTCTCAGCCATCGATCTGCTTATTTATGTTGCGATTTTGTCAAACCTGACATCGATGGCCAACGAAGTGAAGCAGGGAAATATTGGAAAGAATTGATATGTTATTTCAAGTTCTTAAATGAAGACATATTCCAGAGTTGCAACCCTATAAAATAAATATTTATGGAAATGACTAACCCTGGGTGTTGAAACATGTATGTATAGACAGTCTTCATTTTCTTTAGAATTGGTAATCTGCTTTTCATCTGTCCATAATTTTTGTAAATAAATTTTTGTGGCTCTTTTCGTATACAAAATAACTTCCCAGTTTTCAGGTGGGACCGACTCCTGAAACAATTCACCTCAAAGATAAAGAGACCAAGAACGTATTCAATTACTTATCACTTGAAATCTACGTTCTCCGACAGGGGAAGTTGCGTATGGAATTCCTTGGAATGCATAATACAATTTTCCATTCTCTGTTGTGGAGGAAAGTCCTCGAATTTGTCCGTTTCGCATTGGTATTATTGAATCACTCTGGACATAAGTTTGAATTAAATAAAACAAAAAATGATATTTCATACATTATTTCGAAACCGACTTGCATCGAAGGCATATTGATTCAGGATTAGGAAATTGTATTTTTCAGCAGTAATTGAACAAGCTCTAAATTCAACTTGTACGATCAAGTGCTATTTTGTGGCGATAGGTTAACGATATATGTCGATATTTTCTACAAAGTGTCTTGGAGAATACATCGAAACTACAACGTTTTGCATAAGTTTGCATCATTAGGAGAAGAATATTTTCTTGTCTTAGTAATACCAGTTTGGTTAGCGAAATGAGCGTCCAGAGACAGTTGTTTGTTCAGGTGTGAAACAAAAGAGATTTTTAATTCATTCAACGTCAACTATCAAATGATTGTTAGATTTTGTAGCAATTCTTCCACTCAATAAACAATTCAATTATTTTTTTAAATCATCCTATCGAGAAATGTCAGTTATTATCTTTGAAGGAGAATTAATTCCTAAACACTGATTTCAACAATGGAAAAAGAAGAAAAACAATCATAAATAATTTGCAAATTTTCACAATTTTTTTCAAACTATCCATTTTATCATACCAAGAATTTGTTAAAACATTTTTTTTATACCATAAATGATTCATGACGTGGAAATGTACATATAACGTCGATTGCTTCATCATTTAAAGTTTCAAGTCGCCATTTATGAAAATAAAGATAAAAAAATTCATTAGTGAACAATTGTATAACTTTTCAAAAAGTCAAGATGAAAAACGGTACTATATTCTTTAAGTTTTTAATACC
Organism: Leptinotarsa decemlineata; assembly: GCF_025532065.1. Classification (NCBI taxonomy): domain Eukaryota; kingdom Metazoa; phylum Arthropoda; class Insecta; order Coleoptera; family Chrysomelidae; genus Leptinotarsa; species Leptinotarsa decemlineata. The sequence continues at coordinate 4,965,564 of NW_027412593.1, forward strand.
GTAGCTTATTGAATTTTTTTAATTAATATTTAATACTAACAGGTGCGGAGCTTTACTTACGGCCTTAAGTTAAATCATAAATACTAAACAAACTTAGAAAAATGCTAGTATATTTATAATTGTTTCATTTCGAGGTATCTATGTCGGTCAAGACAGATCATTAGACTGAAAAAATTAAATTTTTAAAGACGGATTTTCACCAAACGGACTCGCTTGCGAAAAAAAAAACTTGTTTTAGTTTCGAAAACAAACTCGATTTTCACCAAAAAGACAAAATTAGTTTACACAAACAGTTTTCATCTTTTCATCTCTAGAATATGTTTTTATAATGATCTGGGATTTTTTATAATCGAACCTTTTGATCGAAAAGAGCGAAAGCGAAAAAAATCAAGATACCAGATGAGATCATTATAAAGCAGATGAATATATTATGGAACGGATGAAATTATGGCAGATTTGATAAATAGTGAGATAGGAATTAATGGAACTGAGATCATTTTCTGAGAATGCACAATTAAAAAACTGAGAAACGTATTGGAAACGAAAATTGTTGATCAGATAATTTTTCTGTATGGCTCCCCAGCTTCCTGAAAGAACGTTTCATGTAAGTGGCCGTCGATGGATATATCTCGATTACTTTCACCATCCACGCTGGTGTTCCACAGAGATCCATTTTATTCCCAACCTTCTTTCTATTGTATATCAACGACTTATTGAAAAAACCAAGAATTCAATATTTTGCTTTTCTGACGACAGCACACTTGTCTCATTCCATTTGGATTCCTGGACATCGGCTACGGAGGCACATCTTCACCGGCAGCAGGAGGTTACATATCTTAATGAGGATGTAGAAGTGATTTCGAAGTAACCAGGTTCAATTCATTGCCACAAAAACCCAGGCATCGGTTTTCTCCAAGAAGATAGATGTCTCCGAACCGAATATAATAATGTTACGTCAGACAATTCAGCTTTCTGCTTCGATAAGTATGTTGAGAGTTGAAATGGACACCAATATGTTTTGGCACAATGAAAAACTGTACACACCTCAGCAACTCTTGATACTTTATAAAGCTCAGATCAGACTTACTTTGAAGTATTATTCTCATGTCTGGAGCTCTGTCCCCAAAACATACCCTGAGTTTCTGGATTCCATCCAGAAAAGAACCATCCACCTGATTGAAGACGCGAACATCACCTGTAACCTTAATAGCCTGGAACATCGAAAAAAGGAGATTTGCCTCTCTCCCATAGATACTTTCACGGGAAGTGTTTAAGTGACTTGGCACATTTGATTACACCAAGAGCGGTACATATCATAAATACGCGACGGAATGTGGCTGCTCATCGTTTCGAGGTTCAACTCAGTATACATCGAACTTCACTATCTAAGAACTGTTCTATCTGGAGAACTTTTTTCATGTGGAATAAACTTCCTAAGAACGTTTTTCCAAATGGACTTGATCTTCAGCAATTCAAATACAATGTGAGAGCGCCTTAAGGATTTTTCTGTGATGCTTGTATTTTGTCCTTAAAAACAATACAAATTACAGATATGTCATATCTTAACAGGTGCTTGTTGTTACGGCTTGTTGTTACGGTTTCCACATAGAGAGAACTCTGTTTACAAAACACGAAAATCTCTTGATCATTCCGCCTGTCAACAGGACATTTCGTTGTTGACAAAAACAGTTGCCCGCAACTCACAATCTTCAAAATGACACAGTTGCTGTTTTTTTGTGGTTTTGTCAGTTTGGTGGAAATCCGACTTAATATCTGCTCTACCCAACGGAGAATTGAACTATCGCATGTTGAGTTACATTGAAAACGTGTTATCTTTCAACCATTATGAAGTTGATTTTAATTTCAAAAAGGCACCTGATTAGTAGCCCGATATAAGCTGAGTCTTGGTGAGCACTTTTCATTTCTAACCAGTTGTATATGGATTATTATAATGACGAGCCAACATATTCGAAAAAATCACATAAAAAATGTTAAGTGTGTAGCACGTGGAAAACAATATATGTATATACTTGATTCTAGGAAAATCAAAATTGTGTGGAAAATACCTGCAATATTGACATTTTTTGATAAATGATGACAAAAATAATAAAAATTATTTCAAAGTATGATTTCCACTGCGTTTTTAAAAAAAGCTTCATCAACAATATTCCAATGATATTTTCGAGAGAGTATCATAACTGAGCCAGTTCACAAATGATTATATGTCACTTATGATATTTCAAGAGAAGTGATATACAGGTACTATACAGTATACACAATATATTGTTTTGCAGATGACAACTGCTGGATTTCATCCAAAAAAGAGCCATCCGCCTGATTGAACACGCGAACATCACTATCAACCTTGATAGTTTGAATATCGAGAGGGACTGTGGCTTCTCATCGTTTTGGGGTTCAACTCAGTAAACTTCGAACTACATTATTCAAGAACTCTTTCATTTGGAGAACTGCGTTTATGTAGAATGAACTTTCTGAGACCGTTCTCCCAGCGATTTAATTCCAATGTGGATCGTTAACTTCGCACAGGCACCGTTTTTAGGGCGCCTAAAAGATGTTTCTCTAGTGCTTTTGTTTTGTCCTTAAAAAACAATATATCAAGAAGTGCGTTTTGTGTGTCCCATACCACACTATCTCTGTCCTGCGCGTTTGGAAAAGCAATTTCGGGAAATTTATTCTATAAAGCCACCGTTTACCAACTGAAAGAGTCCTTGAAAAGCGATGAGCAGTAGCATTCTGTGGCGTACTACTGAAAAATGTCGCTCTAGGTGGGATCCAAAAAGCGCAGTCAATCGAACAGTTTCCGTGAAGGTGTCTAGAGAAAAGAGGTCTTCCTTCAAGAAAACTAAATTTTTCTAAAAAAAAAATAGTGGCTCCAGGGTATGCTTAGAAGAAAAGCTCCATGTATGTAATCAAATTTCCAAACCAATATAGTATTCAGAATTTGTTCCTTGTAGCAGGGGGAGAGCACGGATGGAGAATCCTTCTTCTAAAACTCTTTCTTGTCACCCAAAGTTGAAATATCGTCATATGACAATTTCGGGATTCCTTGAACACAGAATGGAGATAATATATCACCATATCACGTATTATCCTGGTGAATACATGGAAAAATCCTGAAAACGCAACGCCGTGATTTTACTTGGCACGTTATTTAATGGAATCTGGATATCCTTCGGAAATATATCCGAGAGAAAGTCTGACATCATTTTCGGGATGAGGTGGGGATCTGTTTCTCATTATGACGTGCATAATAATTCTGATGTGATATCCTGTAGACTGTTGATACTCAGGGGATTGTGTACGAGAATCCCTGAGAAACCACGGGATAATGAAATTGGGATTTATTACGAAAATTATTATTTTTATCCTCGAGAAATAATGTATTTATTGGTCTTAAATCGGAAGCTTTATTAGAATTAGATACCTTTGGCAGTGGAATTATTGTTGCTATTTTCAATTCATTTGGAAACATACTAGTCTCTGGTGAAGTATTAACAAGGTTCAGCAACGGTTCTGCAATATTATCAAAACAATATTTAATGAACAACATATTTATGTCGTCGATACTACTTTTATTGGGCATTGAAAAAATAATATTCTTTAACTCCATGTAATCAAACCATCCAAAATTCTTCCAATTGAGAGTTATAATTCCGAGTTGTGACAGGGTATTTTGGCATACTTTTGTCAATATTTTCAATTATGTTCATAGCGTTGTGTATATCACAGATATCTTTGATAGTTTCCTGTTCGGAAATTTGCATTTCATTTAAAACACACGTGTTTTCGGTTTTGGGTAACATTTCTTTCAATATTCTCCACATATCATTAGGTCTACTCCTATTCTCCATAATTGCATTTTTATAATAAAGCTTTTTTTCGCGCCTTATTGTTTGTACAGCTACATTTCGATTTTGTTCATATTGTTCCCTGTGTTCTAGGCTTGAAGTTCTCACAAACATTTTATAACTACTGTCTCTCTTTCTTGTAGCTTCGGCAACACATTCGTTCCACCACACTTTGAATTTTGGATATATTATTATATTTTTCTTAGGTGCAACTTCATCCAAAATATCCACAAGTTTTTTCTGAAAGTACCTATATTTATCATATATATATTATCATATTTATCATATTTATCAAAGTTCCAATTCACCTCTGCTAGTTTTGTATTATTTTTTAAAATTCAATGTTCCTTCCTCGGCTTTTTATTTGCTTCATCTCTCGCTTATGATTAGCATGTATATAGTTGATGATTATTATAAAATAATCTGTTATTCTGGGTGTATCTAGGATTTTTGTTATAATATTTTCATCATTTGTTAGTATTAAGGCAATGATTGAACCACCAGAATTTGTAGGACGAGTACATTCACCAATCATGTTTTTGAGACCTATGTCATAAATAAAATTTCTTAACCTATTACTATATGTTCAACTTGAGAGCCAGTCTATTTCGAAATCACCTGTAATGATCACATTACAGTTTACATCACAAATTGTATTATCACACCAATCTTCAAAAAAATCTAAAAAGTCTATACAGCTACTACTTGAAGACCTATATAAACAAACCACAAGGCATACTTTTATTTCATAAAATAATTTTACTGACACTAACCAATATATTTTTTGTACATGATATTTTTCACAAAGTAGTACAAAGATTTATTTTCTTTGAAATTTCGGAAACCACCCAAAACACGCGAGACACTTCTTTCTCGTTCCACACAAGAATATATTATGATGAATCTCACAAGAATTTCTCAACTGCAACTTAAATTTTCTCCTAAACCAATGTTCCTCTCTGTACAAGATCTCAGCTTGGGAAGCCGCATACATGTTGTCCAACAACGTATTCAGCCAGGCCAGCGTAGAAATACGAAACATATGAAAACCCATCATCAAACGAAAAATAGCCAACTCCCGCCAAAACGGTCATCTCTCACGGCATCAGTGAAGCGGAAAATGGAAAGCAGAGAAAGTGAAAGTATTTCAACGACCTATAAAATAGTCATCTCTCGGAGGAATCAGTCCAGTCATCACCCGAAGACGATTGTAGATACCAACAATCGAAACGTCGTGAACTAACGTACTTGGAATCTCTACACTTTTTTATCATTTTCTTTTTCATTCCTTTAATTTTTATTTATTCAATTATTATATTTTGACTTGTAGGTTATTTCACTATCATTTCATTTCAGGTTTATTGTTGCTTAATATAATTGTTATTTTCCGCTATTCTTTTTTATTTGTTTCAGGGATTTCAAATCATTTTATATAGTAGACAATGGAAGTCCGAACTAGTGAAATTCATCACGAAACATTGTCAATCACCTTCAAACAAAAGTTCATCGCACATTGTTGTTCATGAATTTCATGAAATTTCATAAAAAAATTATTTCTTAACCAATTATTTAAACAATCGAAATATAAAAAAAATCGATATTAAACAATTAAAAATTAAAATCAAGAAATTTTTCATTAAAAAATCACAATTATTTCCAGACAACAAAATAGCAAAAAAAATTTTTTCAAAAATATTGAATTTCTCTATTTGTTTAAAACAATTCAATAAACAAATTACCTAAAAAATTCATATCCTATGTTAATAACTGACATTGTTTGATGTGAAAACAGACATAGCTGTTTTTAGATATTTCATTTTGCAATAGTTATAAAAAATCATAATTACTAAATCAATAAATTTTTATGAACTTTTATCGCAGGATCGTATGGAATATATATCAAAAGGTCTCCACGAAGTTTAAAAATTATAGGCCAATTATTTATACCTTTTATACCATTATTTATGCCAACGGAGATTGGGAAAAAATTCGTTAGTTAACAATTGAATAATTTTTTGAATAATGGTGATAACACTTTTTTTTTCTACGGGACTCCATTCATTCAAGTGTTAAGAAGGTTCTAGAATTTTTTCAAATTGAAAAAAAACATTTTATGGTATAAAAAATTATTTCTTTTACGGCAGCGCGCGCATGTCGTAACAGTCGCGCGGAACCTTATTTTCAAAATCAAATTAAAATTATAAATAATGGAGAAAGAGTTTCGGGAGTCGGGACTTTTTTATCGGAAATTTCCTCCTCTTTAAAGAGCTTTTTTAAAATTGCTTAAATATCAATATTTTTTGAGTTATTAACGAAAAACTAAATACCATTTTTTTAAATCTTATTTCGTAAATAACAATTGCAGTTTTTTACCTGCACCAAAATCCTTCAAAAACATTTTTCTAGAGGTGATTCCGAATCGAATGAGCTATCGCTCATATTTTCAGAACCTTCATCTCTATTTTTCATGTTTTTGAACTTGTTGATTAGACTATGTTGGAAAAAGCGTCTTTGATGTGCTAGGAGACTCGACACTCAGAGGTAAACATTTTTTCATAACCGTGTTATCCTTACGATTCAGTTCATTCTCGATCACGACTTAATATTTGATATCATTGATATCACGTCCAACCTGTATGTATGTTAATTTCCAGGTTTTGGAACGTATTTGAAGGGTGGGGAAGATAATGTGCCTGCTCTGGTGGGGCCGTGGGTTACTAAATATTTTAACACACTTATTACAATTTTGATGAAATAATTTGAGCGCCAAGTGGTTTTTGAAGCCCTTGCTGTTAAAACAAAAACCACTAATATCAACTAATCATCAGTTTCCTGCTCGACAAAGAAAATGAATTGTTAAGAGTTATCAAATATATATTACTATATGAAAACAATATAGACAACTCACTACATTGATACTGGACCCTACCTTATATAATTGGGGGCTCTTGCAAGAGTAACAAAAAGTATAGAGGAATATACCTATCCCTTCACTAGGAAAGAGATATTGGCCTTATTGGCATTCCAACAACACTATCATAACTATTACTATTACTACTGTCATTATGAATTATATACTTATGATGCACTGTTTGAAACCTTTGGTGTAGTAATTACAAAAGTAATAATAATAATAATCATAACAGTCATGACTAATAATAAATATTATGGAGTTTTTTCCCAACACCAAATCTTTGTTTTTAACACCTCGACACGTGTTTCGATCTCCAAGTGATCATCTTCAAAGAGGAAGATCAAAAGTAATATTCAAGATATAAACTAATCTTCCTCTTTGAAGATGATCACTTGGTGATCGAAACACGTGTCGATGTGTTAAAAACAAACGATTTGGTGTTGGGAAAATACTTCATAATATTCATTATTAATCATGACTGTTATGATTATTATTATTATTGCTTTTGTAATAAAAATAAGTAAAATAATCGTACTTATGATGTACTGTTTGGAACCTTTGGTGTAGCAATGAATATCACTGTAGTTTTTTCCCAACACCAAATCGTTATTTTTAACACCTCGACACATGTTTCGATTATTTGGTGAGGGGTATGAAAAATAATGATTTGGTGTTGGGAAAAAACTTCAGTAATATTTAAAATAATCAAAGAATAAAAAAAGAAATCTTCTCTACGAAGTACTCATTCGTGATCCTTGCTCTTGAATACATTCAATGGATGAACTTTTCCTTTCAACTAACAGTTCACCATTCGAATGAATAAGCCGCCTTGTATCTCATATGAAGGTCCAGAGATATTTTCCACCTTTTCTGCTTGTCAACAAGCAGCTATATAACCTCAAAAAAACCGTCTAAAAAGCAATGATTTCAAAGATTGAGTCGTGATCGAGAATGAACTGAATTGTAAGGGTAGGTAGGTAGGTAGGTCTAAAGTGAATGGTTCTATTCGACCCTCCACCGCAACTCATAAGGGTTTATTGTGGCTCACACCTATTCACCCTCGGCCAAATAAACCCAGACACAGGCGACACACACTGTCTTTCGACAGTCCAAGTCTCTCCATGTGATGATTCAAATGACAGTGACCTGTAAGAAGGCCTGTTAGACATCGTAGTTCATTCCTACTGTAGTCTAACAACTGTTTGGAATCAAGCATAAACGCCTTGGAGTGAGTCAATCCAGGAAGATTCTGCCAGAAGTCCATAACTCTTCTTGCCATGACAGGTTCTGGTTCGATGAAGCCGCTTGCAGCACCCTCCATTGCAAGAGAGTCAGCAGCTTCCCCAGTAATAATATTTTCATGTTGCTTTTCAGTAACTGTGATAGAAGAGCATCTGTTTGATGAAAAGACATTGACGTTCCGTGTACATGATCTGTAGCATGTATATATATATATATATATATATATATATATATATATATACAGTGTGACCCATTTAAAATGGAACCACCCCTGTAGAATGTGCATTTTTCAATCAATCTCAATTTTTTTTTATTGAAATATTAAGCATGAAAAACTGTATCTTGACACTAACTTTCACAATTTTAGTTTCATTTCCAAGGCACTCTATGGTTTTTTTTGTTTGTCAAAAACGGCAAAAGTTTATTAGGCAATTTTTGTTTTCAAATTTGACTACACCACTGGATTCGTAGTCGTTATAAATCAAAACTGTCAAATTTTCATTAAAAAATATTTGTTAACAACGAAGTTACAACAACTTCAATTTTGGAAACAAAGTATTTGTTTGTAATTTTTATTCAGATTATAGACATATTTGAGATCTGACAACACTGTCATCACCAAGTAGAACACCAGTGAATTTGTACAGTGAAAATCCGAAGTCAACAGCTCAATGCGTTCTACAGTTATAACTCCTGAAAATATGGTAATGTGAGGGATTTGTGGTGCAAGCGTTTTGTAATAAAAATCTGACTACGCCACTGGATTTGTGGATAATATTCCCTTAAAATCATTTATTTGAGTGTAGGTTACGAGAAGTGTATTCTAGAATAACAGAAAATTAAAAATTCATTTTCAAGTTATGCAGTACTTGGTACATTCTTCCGCATAGCCGCTAAAATCAAATTGATTTAAAGCATGGAAATCATTTATTCAATAATAAAACAGAGAGCAGGACAAAAATTGTTCCCTGTAAATTCTTCATAACTCAGCTAAAACAATCTTTTAGAGGAGATATCAATAATTTGAGGAAGCTGAACTCATTATGCAAAGGTTTTATTATAAATCAACAGTAGGCTGTGATTTTGACAGTTAATCATAAATAAAATAATAGTTGTTAGTTACGTGCATTTAATAATGGCTTTGCAATTATCATTAGAAGAAAGAATTGAAATTGTGAGAATTTCTGGGGACAATTATCATAGTGAAAGAGAAGCAGCTAGGATATTTAATCACAGACATCCAAATCGACTTCCCATTGACAGAAGCACCGTCAGTAAAATTAACAAAACATTTAAAGAAACCGGTGCAGTCAGCAAACATATTTTAAAAAATAATCACCGAAGAAGAAATTTAAACGAAGGTGCTGTTTTAGATTATTTTAGAAACCACCCAAACAGAAGTTTACGAGTCGCCAGTTTGGATTTAAACTTACCGAGAGAGACTATTCGACGATGTCTTAAACAAAACAAAATGAGAGCATTTAAACCTAAATTTCTTCACTCTTTAAAGGCAGGTAATGAAGTGAAACGTATGGAATTTTGTTTGTGGGCACAAGGCGAGTACCTGAATACAAGAAATTTTTTAAACTGCATAATGTTTAGTGATGAAGCTTCTTTCAGCACCAATGGGGTAGTTTCATCGCAAAATGCTCGGTATTGGGCTACGCTAAATTGTAAAAGTCAATATTCCGAAAAAGTTAACGTTTGGTGTGGTATAGTACAAAATAGAATAATAGGTCCATATTTTTTTGATGGAAACATAAACGGGCAAAATTTTTTGGAATTTCTAAATAACCCATTATCGGACGAAATAGATGAAATGCCTCTTGCGGAACAAGTAAATTTATATTTTCAGCTCGACGGCTGTTCCGTGCACAATTCGAGGATTGTTAAAGAGTGGCTAAATAACCAGTTTCCAAATCATTGGATAGGACGAGGTAGTGACTTAATTGAATGGCCACCTAGATCGCCTGATCTAACAATATTAGACTTTTTTCTGTGGGGTATTCTGACACAAAAAGTATACAGAACAAGACCAACGAATCGAGCTGAACTCATGCAAAGGATACGACAAGCTTGTGCCGAAATTACAGTTCAACAAATAAGAAATAGTGTAAACAATATTCAGAAGAGATACGATAAATGTATTGAACTTAATGGAGGTTTGGTAGAATCCACAAAATATTGAATGTTAATTTTAAATCAATGTTTATTTTAGTATCAGTTTTTTCTTAATGGCAATTAATTGTTGAATAAATACTTTGAAACTTGTTTGTATACATTTTGTTTTCATCAGCTATAGAAGAAGGTAGAGTAAGTTCAGAATCTCATAAAATGTGATTTTTCAGGTGCGCTGTTACAAAAGTACTATTATTTATTATTGGGAAACTTCCAAAAAGCTTACAAGTATGACCATTAATACTTCAAGATTCTATCAAGATTTAGTATTTTCAGCTCGACGGCTGTTCCGTGCACAATTCGAGGATTGTTAAAGAGTGGCTAAATAACCAGTTTCCAAATCATTGGATAGGACGAGGTAGTGACTTAATTGAATGGCCATCTAGATCGCCTGATCTAACAATATTAGACTTTTTTCTGTGGGGTATTCTGACACAAAAAGTATACAGAACAAGACCAACGAATCGAGCTGAACTCATGCAAAGGATACGACAAGCTTGTGCCGAAATTACAGTTCAACAAATAAGAAATAGTGTAAACAATATTCGGAAGAGATACGATAAATGTATTGAACTTAATGGAGGTTTGGTAGAATCCACAAAAATTTGAATGTTAATTTTAAATCAATGTTTATTTTAGTATCAGTTTTTTCTTAATGGCAATTAATTGTTGAATAAATACTTTGAAACTTGTTTGTATACATTTTGTTTTCATCAGCTATAGAAGAAGGTAGAGTAAGTTCAGAATCTTATAAAATGTGATTTTTCAGGTGCGCTGTTACAAAAGTACTATTATTTATTATTGGGAAACTTCCAAAAAGCTTACAAGTATGACCATTAATACTTCAAGATTCTATCAAGATTTAGTAAAAGCGCAATTGGGAGATCCCATGACATGAGATTCTGAACTTGGTCTACTACTGCGTAACTTGAAAATGAACTTTTAATTTTCTGTTATTCAATTATTCAATTTTTATTTTAATTTTCACTTCTCGTAACCTACACTCAAATGAATGATTTTAAGGGAATATTATCCACAAATCCAGTGGCGTAGTCAGATTTTTATTACAAAACGCTTGCACCACAAATCTCTCACATTACCATATTTTCAGGAGTTATAACTGTAGAACGCATTGAGCTGTTGACTTCGGATTTTCACTGTACAAATTCACTGGTGTTCTACTTGGTGATGACAGTGTTGTCAGATCTCAAATATGTCTATAATCTGAATAAAAATTACAAACAAATACTTTGTTTCCAAAATTGAAGTTGTTGTAACTTCGTTGTTAACAAATATTTTTTAATGAAAATTTGACAGTTTTGATTTATAACGACTACGAATCCAGTGGTGTAGTCAAATTTGAAAACAAAAATTGCCTAATAAACTTTTGCCGTTTTTGACAAACAAAAAAAACCATAGAGTGCCTTGGAAATGAAACTAAAATTGTGAAAGTTAGTGTCAAGATACAGTTTTTCATGCTTAATATTTCAATAAAAAAAAATTGAGATTGATTGAAAAATGCACATTCTACAGGGGTGGTTCCATTTTAAATGGGTCACACTGTATATATATATATATATATATATATATATATATATATATATATATATATATATATATATATATATATATAAATCGATTTGATTCGTGAGGTTGCAGTCAATATATATCCCATATATTCAAGAATTGACACCAAAATCACTTAATGTATTCCGAAATAATAACCTCAAAATATCTAAAACAAATGTCACTTCTATATCTAAATTATACAGTAAACTAAAAGCTCCAATTTCAAATAAACAAAAATCCAATTTAGTATGGATTGCTCTAAAACATATATAGGACAAACATCTAGACCTCTAAGTAGTCGTATCACTTCACACATAAGAGCGACTGTAGACGAAATGTTAATTCTTGTGCATTAACAGAACATGTTAATTCGGAGGATCATAAAATGAATTTTGAAAATCCAAATATTTTAGATAGAGAAACCAATACAACTAAAAGAATATTTTTGGAAATGATACATATTAATAACGAAGAACATTCAATGAATAAACGAACTGATATTGATAGTCTTAGCAAAATTTACACGTACCTACTGAAATATGATAAAGAAAATAAAAGATCTAGTAATTCGAGTATCATTCAGAATTTTCCCACTTGACATTGTCAGCCAAATTTTTATCAACTGTGATTATTTAATGTTTTTCTATCTGTTTTTGAACCATTTTATATTTTATTCTCAAGTTAGTAAGTTCTCCATATTTATATATTTTTTACAAGACATATAATCTTATTATTGTAGTTGTCCTGACGAAGGTGTGAAATATACCGAAAGCTTGACATATAACAAAGAGTTTTCTTTGTAACAGCCCAGCTATTGACTGCAACCTCACGAATCTAACCGATTTATAATTAATCCAGTCACTAATTATTCTGATATATATGTATATATATATATATATATATATATATATATATATATATATATATATAATGTAATTTTTGTATTTTAATGTAATTTTTGGGATTGTGGATTCTGGTGTGGGAATAGTCGGTGGTACCTTTTCCAGAAAATCGACTGTGAAGTGGGACACTCCACAGTCGATTATATATATATATATATATATATTATATTTGTTATATATATATATATATATATATATATATATATATATATATATATATATATTCGGTTTATTTCACACCTTCGTCAGGACAACTACAATAATAAGATTATATATCTTGTATGTAAAAAATATATGAATATTTCAGTAGGTACGTGTAAATTTTGCTAAGACTATCAATATCAATATATATATATATATATATATATATAGAATAGTAGTTTTTCGGGGATTCGGTCTGATTAGAACATCTTCAACATCAAAATGACAACTTTTTGACATTGAATAATGTGAAATACTTTTTCAAATTTTTTATTATCGTTTACTATGGGGATTTATACTGTGTTAATATTACAGGATGTATTCAGATTTATATTTTTTGTTATATATATATATATATATATATATATATATATATATATATATATATATATATATATATACAGTGTGACCCATTTAAAATGGAACCACCCCTGTAGAATGTGCATTTTTCAATCAATCTCAATTTTTTTTTTATTGAAATATTAGGCATGAAAAACTGTATCTTGACACTAACTTTCACAATTTTAGTTTCATTTCCAAGGCACTCTATGGTTTTTTTTGTTTGTCAAAAACGGCAAAAGTTTATTAGGCAATTTTTGTTTTTAAATTTGACTACACCACTGGATTCGTAGTCGTTATAAATCAAAACTGTCAAATTTTCATTAAAAAATATTTGTTAACAACGAAGTTACAACAACTTCAATTTTGGAAACAAAGTATTTGTTTGTAATTTTTATTCAGATTATAGACATATTTGAGATCTGACAACACTGTCATCACCAAGTAGAACACCAGTGAGTTTGTACAGTGAAAATCCGAAGTCAACAGCTCAATGCGTTCTACAGTTATAACTCCTGAAAATATGGTAATGTGAGAGATTTGTGGTGCAAGCGTTTTGTAATAAAAATCTGACTACGCCACTGGATTTGTGGATAATATTCCCTTAAAATCATTCATTTGAGTGTAGGTTACGAGAAGTGAAAATTAAAATAAAAATTGAATAATTGAATAACAGAAAATTAAAAGTTCATTTTCAAGTTACGCAGTAGTAGACCAAGTTCAGAATCTCATGTCATGGGATCTCCCAATTGCGCTTTTACCAAATCTTGATAGAATCTTGAAGTATTAATGGTCATACAAAGTATTTATTCAACTATTAATTGCCATTAAGAAAAAACTGATACTAAAATAAACATTGATTTAAAACTAAACATTCAAATTTTTGTGGCTTCTACCAAACCTCCATTAAGTTCAATACATTTATCGTATCTCTTCCGAATATTGTTTACACTATTTCTTATTTGTTGAACTGTAATTTCGGCACAAGCTTGTCGTATCCTTTGCATGAGTTCAGCTCGATTCGTTGGTCTTGTTCTGTATACTTTTTGTGTCAGAATACCCCACAGAAAAAAGTCTAATATTGTTAGATCAGGCGATCTAGGTGGCCATTCAATTAAGTCACTACCTCGTCCTATCCAATGATCTGGAAACTGGTTATTTAGCCACTCTTTAACAATCCTCGAATTGTGCACGGAACAGCCGTCGAGCTGAAAATATAAATTTACTTGTTCCGCAAGAGGCATTTCATCTATTTCGTCCGATAATTGGTTATTTAGAAATTCCAAAAAATTTTGCCCGTTTATGTTTCCATCAAAAAAATATGAACCTATTATTCTATTTTGTACTATACCACACCAAACGTTAACTTTTTCGGAATATTGACTTTTACAATTTATGATCCAGTGCGGATTTTCCGTAGCCCAATACCGAGCATTTTGCGATGAAACTACCCCATTGGTGCTGAAAGAAGCTTCATCACTAAACATTATGCAGTTTAAAAAATTTCTTGTATTCAGGTACTCGCCTTGTGCCCACAAACAAAATTCCATACGTTTCACTTCATTACCTGCCTTTAAAGAGTGAAGAAATTTAGGTTTAAATGCTCTCATTTTGTTTTTTTTAAGACATCGTCGAATAGTCTCTCTCGGTAAGTTTAAATCCAAACTGGCGACTCGTAAACTTCTGTTTGGGTGGTTTCTAAAATAATCTAAAACAGCACCTTCGTTTAAATTTCTTCTTCGGTGATTATTTTTTAAAATATGTTTGCTGACTGCACCGGTTTCTTTAAATGTTTTGTTAATTTTACTGACGGTGCTTCTGTCAATGGGAAGTCGATTTGGATGTCTGTGATTAAATATCCTAGCTGCTTCTCTTTCACTATGATAATTGTCCCCAGAAATTCTCACAATTTCAATTCTTTCTTCTAATGATAATTGCAAAGCCATTATTAAGTGCACGTAACTAACAACTATTATTTTATTTATGATTAACTGTCAAAATCACAGCCTACTGTTGATTTATTATAAAACCTTTGCATAATGAGTTCAGCTTCCTCAAATTATTGATATCTCCTCTAAAAGATTGTTTTAGCTGAGTTATGAAGAATTTACAGGGAACAATTTTTGTCCTGCTCTCTGTTTTATTATTGAATAAATGATTTCCATGCTTTAAATCAATTTGATTTTAGCGGCTATGCGGAAGAATGTACTAAGTACTGCATAACTTGAAAATGAATTTTTAATTTTCTGTTATTCTAGAATACACTTCTCGTAACCTACACTCAAATGAATGATTTTAAGGGAATATTATCCACAAATCCAGTGGCGTAGTCACACTATATATATATATATATATATATATATATATATATATATATAAATATATATATATATACTTGAAAAGTGCGCCAATCAACTGGCACCAGTATTTTGCAGACTTCTCAACCTGTCTTACAAGAAAGGGGTTTTTCCTTCTTGTTGGAAGATTGCTCACGTTCAGCCTATTCCCAAAAAGGGCAAGAAAAATCTTTCAAATAACTATAGACCAGTCGTTTGCTATCGGATAATTTTTGCGGCGGCAAGTGTCCGCCGCAACCGCTATGTCCCTGCATTTTATACCTGTAATATCTTCGAAAATATTCATTTAGATTACATGCTTTAAACGACCATATTGATCTATATTGAATGCACAATGTATTTGAGGTACTCAATTTGATAAGGATTGATATTGTGTTGTTTGATATCGCTTTCAAAATAAGACATCATTTCTCGAGGATAAAACAAATAGTTTTCTCAATAAATCCCCATTTCATTATCCCGTGGTTCCTCAGGAATTCTCCTACACTCACCCATGAGTATCTACAGTCTGAAGGATATCACAATAGAATTATTATGCACGTCATAATGAATAACAGATACCCATCTCATCCCGAGGTTGATGTCAGGCTTTCTCTGGGATATGTTTCCGAAGGATATCCAGATTTCATTGAATAACATGCCAAGTAAAATCACGGCGTTGCGTTTTCAGGATTTTTCCATATATTCTCCAGGATAATACGTGATATGGTAATATTGTATCTCCATCCTGTGTTCAAGGAATCCCGAGATTGTCATATGACGATATTTGAACTTTGGGTGACAAGAAAGTGTTTTAGAAGGAGGATTCTCCATCCGTGCTCTGCCACTGCTACAAGGAACAAATTCTGAATACTACATTGGTTTGGAAAATTGGTCACATACATGGAGCTTTACTTCTAAGCATACCCTGGGCCACTAGATTTTTTTAGAAAAAATCAAAAAATTCCTTGAAGGAAGACCTGAATATCACAAGCAACCTCAATTGCCTGGGACATAGAAGAAATGTTGGAAATTTATCTCTTATCTGTAGATACCTTCACGGAAACTGTTCGATATACTGAGCTGTTTGGATCCCACCTAGAGCGATATTTTTCAGCAGTACGCGACACAATGCTACTGCTCATCGCGTTTCAAGGACTCTTTCAGTTGGTAGACGGTGGCTTTAAAGAATAAACTTCCCGAAATTGCTTTTCCAAATGCGCAGGACAGAGATAGTGTGGTATGGGATACACAAAAAGCACTTCCTGATATATTGTTTTTTAAGGACAAAAGAAAAGTACTATAGAAAAAACATCTTTTAGGCGCCCTAAAAACGGTGCCTGTGCGAAGTTAACGATTCACATTGGATTTGAATTGCTGGGAGAACCTTCTCAGAAAGTTTATTCTACATAAACGCAGTTCTCCAAATGAAAGAGTTCTTGAATAATGTAGTTCGAGGTGTACTGAGTTGAACCCCAAAACGATGAGAAGCCACAGTCCCTCTCGATATTCAGACTATCAAGGTTGCAAATGATGTTCGCGTGTTCAATTAGACGGATGGCTCTTTTTGGATGGAATCCAGCAGCTTCAGGGTATGCTTAGCAGCGGAGGTCCATATATGAGAACAATACTCCAAAGAAGGTCTGATCTGAGCTTTATAAAGCATCAAAAGTTGCGGATGTGTGTATAGTTTTCTGGTTCGGAACAGTATCCCAAGCTTTTGAAAAGCAGCCAAGACATATTGGTGTCCATTTTAACAAACTTATCGAAGCAGAAAGCTGAATTGTCTGTCTTGACATTGTTATATCTGGTTCAGAGACATTTATATTTTTAGAGATAACCGATGCCTGGGTCGAATTGAACCTGGCATTGAATTGAATCTTGTTAGTTTCACACCAATCAAAAAATAGATATGCAATCTCCTGCTGCCCGTGAATATGTGTATCAGCAGCGGATGTCTTGAAATCCAAATGAAATGACGAGACAAGTATGCTATCGTCAGCAAAACAATATATCATTATAGTACCTGTATATCACTTCTCTTGAAATACCATAAGTGACATAATTATTTGTGAACTGGCTCAGTTATGATACTCTCAAAAATATCATTGGAATATGGAATATTGGTGATGAAACTTTTTTCAAAACGCAGTGGAAATCATACTTTGAAATAATTTTTATTATTTTTGTCATCATTTATCGAAAAATGTCAATATTGTGGGTATTTTCCACACAATTTTGATTTTCATAGAATCAAGTATATATTGTTTTCCACGTGCTACACACTTAACATTTTTTATGTGATTTTTTTCGAATATGTTGGCTCGTCATTATAATAATCCATATACAACTGGTTAGAAATGAAAAGTGCTCATCAAGACTCAGCTTATATCGGGCTACTAATCAGGTGCCTTTTTGAAATTAAAATCAACTTCATAATGGTTGAAAGATAACACGTTCTCAATGTAACTTAACATGCGATAGTTCAATTATTCGTTTGTTAGTGCCTAGTTGAGTGATAGTGAAGTACGAATATGAGTAAAAAACTTCATATTTATTCCGGTCTCTGCTTGGGAATTTTAGCGTATTGGATAAAATCAAAGCTAGATAGTTCCAAGTTTCCTTATTTTGAAAATGTAAGTATTTTTCCCAGTCACATTCTTCATAAATGGATAGATCTTCGTTGTAGATGAGATAGATATAAAATATAAACTGAGAAACTTCCAGAAGTTTCGAACGAATCATCATGTAAGATGTGAACTATTTTGTTGTCAGTTCAGAAAGTGAATATTTCGAATGAGACTCGTAACATACATTAATTTTTCGAAAACTTTTTACACTGTAGTATATGACAAATACTTGCCGGGAAATGAATGATCCATAGCAAGAAGGATTTTCGATTACATGTATACATATTCCATATTTGATAAAATAGTAATTATTTTCCGACGATTATTCAAAATATGGCGAAACTAGGAGAGTGGATATTAAGGCGGATTTCCACCAAACTGATAAAACCACAAAAAACCATATTTCATCAGTTCGGACTTCTATTGTCTAATATAATATAAGTTGATTTGACATCCCTGAAAAAAAAATTTAAAAGAATAACCGAAAATAACAATTCCATTAAACAAAAAACTGAAATTATGAAGGAATAACAAACAAGCTGCAACTAAAAAATTGAAATATTAGTAAAAACTGAAAATTGAAAATATTATCAACAAAAAATCATAAATAAAAATCAAAAGATTACAAACCAAGTTACGTCAAGACGTTTCGATTGTTAGTATCCACAATCGTCCTCCGAAATCTGAATATTTATAGGTCATTCGAGTGCTTTGACCTATTCTCCCTTTCCTCTCTCCGCTTCATTGGTTTTAGCGCTAGATGACCCATTGGCGGGAGTTGGTCGTTTTTCGCTTGATTAGTGGTTTCCATATGTTACGTATCTCCACGCTGGCTTGACTGAATGCGTTGTTGGGCTACATATACGCGGCTTCTTTGAATTTTCTCCTAAACCAGTGTTCCTCTTTGTGAATGATTTCAGCTTGAGCCCACTTGATATTATGTTGATGAGTCCAAACATGCTCTGCTATTCCGGATTTGCTCGTTTCTCTTCGCTGTGTGTGTTTCTTGTGCTCAGTAATGCGAACTTTCAATGGCCTCTTAGTTTCACCGATGAATGAATCCCCGCACTCGCAAGGTATTCGGTAAATGCAATTCTTGGAATCGCAGTTAGCGTTTGGTGGCCTGGTTTTCGTGAGGCTGCTACGGATGGTGTTCCCAGATCTGAAGCAGGTCCTGATGTTATACTTGCATTCAATCCTTCTTATCCTTTTCGATAATCCTCTGATATAGGGAAGTACAAGTACTGGTTCTGATGGCTTCTCTTCCATGTGGAGCTCTTGCTATGTGGAGCTGAAGCCTTTTCCATCATCACTCAGGAGTAACCATTCCGTTGAAGGTCGTTTTTGATGATGCTCAGTTCCTTTTCGAGACCTTCCTTTGTATTACAGAGCCAGAAAGCATAGTCTAGTAGAGTCTTGATGATTTCTCTCTCAGTCTATTGATGGTGGTTGGATTTCTGGTTCAGATACTGTTCCTCGTGAGTGGGTTTACAGATGTTTTCCATTCAATTTCGGTCCTCTTCACCAATACGTCTAAGAAAAGCAATTCGTTGTGGACTTCCTTCTCCATTGTGAAAGTGATGGAAGAACTTACGTTGTTGATGTGCGTCAAGAAAGTTTCTAGTTCTGCATTACCATGGTTCCATATTATGAAGGTGTCGTTTGCGTATCTCACATATATATGATGAGCTGTTTTCTCGGGTTTCGCCCTTCAGTTGAAAGTGGCAGTTTCGTACACATCATCCTAGTAATTCCATGATTACTTGTATCGGTTAGTTTGTTCTACCTTTCAGGTCCCCATCCTATCTTCGGATGATTTGAAGTGCTTCTTCGACAGGAACGTTGATGTAGAGGCTTTCCACGTCGAAACTTATCAGTTGATTCTGCTCTTTGACTTCGATTTCCCCTAGTAGTTCAACAAAATGCCTTGAATTTTTCACGAAAGATGTTTTACCTTGCAATGGTTCGATTATTGGTAGTAAAAATCTGAATAAGTTCTGAGTGGCTGAATCTCTGGAGCTGATGATCGGTCTGAACGGAGTATCCTTTTTGTGGATTTTGGATAGTCCATACAAGTGATGAGGCTTACTGTGGTGCGGTGTTAGCGATGATCTCTCTTTTTCCGAAAAATATACTTGGTGTTTTTTCAAAGTCTGGTACAACTTCCTTTCAATTGATGCAGTTGGGTCTCTTACGATCTTCGTGTATTTTCCTTTCTGAATCACCTCATCAATCTTCTGTTCGTAGATATCAGTATCCATCACAACAGTAGAGTTTCCCTTATCTGCAGGTAAGATTTTGATGGTGTTGTCTTCACGTAGCCCGTTCAGGACTCTTCGTTCTTCA
Organism: Leptinotarsa decemlineata; assembly: GCF_025532065.1. NCBI lineage: Eukaryota > Metazoa > Arthropoda > Insecta > Coleoptera > Chrysomelidae > Leptinotarsa > Leptinotarsa decemlineata. The sequence goes on from NW_027412593.1 coordinate 4,986,090, forward strand.
TTGTTGACGTTAGAAATTGGAACTGGTTCTCGATCTAGCTGTTGTCTGATTTTCCATCTGGATTCTTCTGCCTCGATCTGATCAATAAGGAAACTGGTGGATTCTACTGCAGTAATCATTTCCATTGCACAGATGTTGGTGCAATGGCGAAGTTTAGACCTTTCCTCAACAAAGATTCCTCTACGTCCGTGAGCGGGTGGGAACTCATGTTGATGACGGTGGCTTCATCGTTGTTGTGTTCTCATTCTGCATTTGGGTATTGTTACTTCACCAACTTTCCCCACTTCCTGATGTTGTTTTCTCTAGCTCTGCACAAGAAGCTGAGGTGAGTTTCTTCTTTGGTAAGCTTGACCATAGTCTTCTCATATCTTCGGAATAAGTCGCTGGTTCCGGGTCCGTACGTTCAACGTTTGTTTGAAGGTGGTTGACAATGTTTCGTGGAGTATTTCATCGTTTCGGACTTCCATTGTCTAATATAATATGAACTGATTTGAAATCCCTGCAAAAAATAAATAGATTAACCGAAAATAACAATTTTATTAAACAAAAAACTGAAATTTTAAATAAATAACATACAAACTACAACCAAAACAATCGAAACGTCGTGACGTAACTTGGTTGGAATCTTTTAATTTTCATTTTTAATTTTTTGTTAATAATATTTTCAATTTTCAGCTTTTACTAATATTTCAATTTTTTGGTTGTAGCTTGTATGTTATTTCTTTATAATTTCAGTTTTTTGTTTAATAAAATTGTTATTTTCAGTTAATCTTTTTATTTTTTTTAGGATTTCAAATCAATTTATATTATATTAGACAATGGAGGTCCGAACTGATGAAATACTCCACGAAACATTGTCAACCACCTTCAAAAAACAGTAACTCTGTCGATTTCGACGAAACAAAAGCTTGAGTTGACAAAATAAGAAACATTTTGAAGATTGTGAGTCGCGGGCAACTCTTTTTGTCAACATCGAAATGTCCTGTTGACAGGCGGAAAGATCAAGAGATTTCGGTGTTTTGTCTGTGTTTTGTAAAAAGAGTTCTCTCTATGTGGAAACGGTCGGCCATAACATTAAGCAACTATTAAGATATGACATATCTGTAATTTGTATTGTTTCTAAGGAAAAAAACACAAGCATTACTGAAAAATTCTTAAGGCGCTCTCAGAGCGGTGCCTGTGCGAAAGTAGCGATTCTCAACTGTACATTCTCAGAAAATAATCTTAGTTTCAACTCGGCGTTATGCCACTTCCAACACTGTATGTTTATAAAGTGTTACTGGAGATTCATGAAAATGTTGACAAATTTGAAAGACATAGTGAAAGACATGTATATGAAACGAGGTCTGCAAGTTCATTGAAACTGCCTAGACATAATCTGACTATCAGTCAAAGAAATTCACTGAACTCAAATCTTTATAATCATCTTCATTCATCTGTGAAGTCACTCAACCTCACTAAATTTAAATTTATCATCAAAAGATTTGTCCTCCAACACTGTTTCTATAATATATAGGAATATTAAATCAGCATACCTACATTTATGATTTCATTTATACCTATATTCTTTACTTATATTTCATAGTAGATGAATTTTATCTCTGATCAAGGATTTCTGTATTTGTGACTTGCCATAAATGTATGTAAAATGGTCAAATAAAGTACATTACTCTATTTGGAAAACTTCAATAACTTGAGCGATCATCAATATGGCTTTCGGAAACAAAAATTAACAGGCGACCTTCTATCGTATGTCACCCATATTTGGAATAACACAATCGAGAAACATGGAGAGTCAAGCTGTAGCGCTTGATATTTCTGGGGTTTTAATCGTGGTGGCATGAGAGTTTGCTGGCCAAATTTCGAAGCTATGGCTTGTCGGATCATTTTTGTGTATGGCTTTCAGCTTCCTGAAAGAACATAACCTGCAAGTGGCCGTCGACGGATATATATCGAATACTTTCACCATCAACGCTGGTATTCCCTAGGGATCTATATTGTTCGCAACCCTCTTTCTATTGTATATCAACGACTTATTAAAAAAAAAGAATCCAATATATTGCTTTGCTAATGACAGTATATATGGATTCCAGGACATCGGTGGCGGATACACATCTTCACCGGCAGAAGGAGATTGCATATCTCAATGAGGATCTAGGAGTAATTTCGAATTGAAGTGAAAATAATCAGGTTCAATTTAATGACACCAAAATCTAGGCATCGGTTTTCTCCAAGAAAATAAATGTCTCCGAACCGGATGTAATAATGTCAGGTTCCACTATCTGCTTCGATAACTTTGTTGGGGGTTAAAATCATGTCACTAGAATTGCAACAGCCGCTTCTGAAAAATTTGGAACACTGTTCCGAACCAGAAAACTCTACACACCCCAGCTACTTTTTATGCTTTATAAAGCTCAGATCAGACCTTCTTTGGAATATTGTTCTCATGTATGGAGCTCTGCCCCCAAACATATCCTGAAGTTGCTAGATTCCATCCAGAAAAAAGCCATCCACCTGACTTTTAACCTTGATAGTCTCAAACATCGAAGAAAGGTTGGAGATTTTTATCTCTTCCGTAGATACTTCCACGGGAAGTATTTAAGTGACTTGGCACATTTGATTCCACCAAGAGTGGTACATATTAGAAATACACGACGGACTGTGGTGTGATCAGTATGGTTTTCGCAGGTCTAGAGAAACAGATGCAGCAGCAACCGATGTAATTTCAAGAATTCAACTGAAATTTACAATAATAAAAAATGTTGCCTCTTGTCTTCAGATTTGTATAAAGCATTTGATACATCATAATATATTGATTTGAGAAATGAACGATTTTGTCATTAGAGGGAATATCCTTAGTTGTTGTGAATTATATGAGTGACAAACAACAAAATATTCGCATAGAAAATAAATGAAGTTTTCTAAGGAAAATAAACTTTGGAGTCCCGCAAGGATCTATCCTTGGTCCACTCCGGTTTTGATATACATTAACTCGTTAACGAATTCATCTCTGGAGGGATCAGTTGAATTATTTTCTGATGAGATACAACAACTATTTATCTTCGGATAACTTCGACAAATTTCACGATTATATAAAAACGGACATGAAAACAATTTCAGGTTGGCTTTAAGAGAATAAATTGACGTTTTCAAAAAAACTTTATTGGGAAGAAGCCATTGTATCGCGAAAAACGTGTTGCATTTGTGTAAATTTGTTCAAGTGAAAAGCTCACAATAAAGTGTTTTTTCAATACGTTAGTTATGGATTTTCATCAAGTATCGGACAATTTCATCATATAGAATAAACTGACTCTGAATTTCCAAAAATGTTCGTGTATGAATATTTCTGAAAGAATATTGAGTTAGTTCTTTGCATGATCTACACATTCATGTATAGAGTTTCAAATTGATTACTTCCTTCCTTTCTTTGGAAGATTCTCTCATCCCCTTTTTTTGTATCAGATGGAGTAGTAGAAAGCCAAAAACTTTCTTTCCCAATATTGAACAGTTGTATCAATACTATAATTATTGATAACAATTCGATAAGTTATACCAACTCTATCAAATTCCTAGGATTATATTGATGAAAATGTATCGTGAACAAAACTCATTGAAATTATCCAAGAAAAATTGCATCCCTCATTGGTATTGTAATGAAAATCGGAAACTATATTCCTATTAAAATTTAAAAAAATACTCACAACTCCATTATCTAATTTCTATGTGGGTATCAGCCAATAATTCCACAATAAGATTTTTGAAATATTTATAAAATGAAACTTAATGCATATAATAATAATAATAGCTTTATTGTTCAACAGTTACCCATTTACAGGACAATATAAAATTTTATTCACAATACTTAACTATAACCAAAAAATAAAATGAAGAAAAAAGAAAAACTTATTCTAATTACCTACCTCAAGTACATGTTAGCAATTCTAATAATGTTATGAAGGTTAGGTTAGAAATTTACAAACTTTCTTTGAACTCTTTCAATGGCTATGGTATGGACTCCAGACGATATTTGCATATTCTATTTTCGAACGTACGTAGGTGAAATACAACAGCTTCATGGCTTCAATATTATGAAAGTTTCTGCAATTTCTAACAATGAAACCATAGGCTCTGAGAGATTCTGAAACTGTTTGTGAAATATGTCTACCAAATGTTAATTTATGATCAAATATTACCCCTAGGTCTTTGATCTCATTACATCTCAGCAGATCTGAATCCTGTATTACATAAGGGAATGTATAAACCTCTTTTTTTCGACTAAAACTCACTACTTTACATTTCTCCACATTGAGTTTCAATTTATAATTGCTACACCAAGCAACAAGAAATTGTAATTGATATTGAATATTTACACAATCACCTACTTCCTTAATTATAGAAAATAATTTCAAGTCATCCGCGAATCATAACCGCTCACAAGCTAAACTTTCACATAAGTCATTAATTAACAATAAAAACAAAAGAGGACCTAGGTTGGAGCCCTGAGGCACACCAGAAGAAGCTATATATGTTCTAGATTTATAACCGTTATAGGACTCGAATTGTTTTCTACATGTCAGATAGGATTGCATCAGCTAACAGGTAGTATTTGAAAAACCAAAACTCATCAGTTTATTGAGCAAGACACCATGATCAATTTTATCAAATGCTTTAGAGAAATCCGTGTATATAACATCAACTTGGCCATTGTTATCTAATGCCTCGGAAATAAATTGAGTAATAATGACTAGATTTGTAACAGTAGAACGCTTAGTAACAAATCCATGTTGATGTTGAGATAGTTGCCGTTGAACAGAAGCATATATGCGATTATATAAAATAATCTCACTTTTTTGTATACAGGACATTCTTTAGCTAATTTCCAAATATCTGGGAATATTCCAGATATCAGACATGACTTAAAAATTGTCGTTAAAGGTTTTGCCAATGCTCCTGCATAATCCTTCAACAAAAATGATGGGATTATATCTGGGCCTGATGTCAGTTTGTCCTTTAGTTTTTTAGTTGCAGATACAACCTCATTTTCTTGAATGGGGTAAAATTAATATGAACATTATTATTCACTATACCAACTTTGTTCAAAAGTGAGCCAGATTTTGAATACACCTCACTGAAAAAATTACTGAAGGCACCAACAATATCTTGAGGATTCTCGAGTTTGTTTCCTAAGTAGGTTACTGATCCTGATATTCTTGTGCTGTTATTCTTAGAGTGAACATATGACCGGAATCTGCTAGGATCTCTAGACAACATTGTTTGTATGTTTGCAAGATAGTTATCATGTACGGTTTTAATTTGGCTTTTAATCAAAGCACGCAAACGTTAGAATTCAAATCTATCCTCATCACGCATATATAAATCGTACTCAGAAGCAATAGTGAATTTGCATGAACCAAAAAATTTATTTGATTTGAACACACTATACAGACAAAAAATTTGGTGTTTCGTTCATTCAATAACAAATAAATCAAAAATTTCAAACATAAATTTCATAGAAATCAGTTTGTAGTTACTAATCTGATTTTGGACAGAAATCGATTCACCATGATGTAATTATGATTTATATTACAATATCTGGAGAAATAAAAAAGTATTTAATGAAGTGAAGTAAAAATACAGGTTTATACGATTTCCATATAGCCAGAATAATCTAAAAATTTTATACTAATTATGAAAATTTCACATTTGACTGTTTGCCCATATTGATTATTCATTCTACTCGTATTTTTTCACTCAATTATTTAAAATTATTTATATTTTAGTTTATGATAACTATCATCAAATTTAATGTTCACTGCTTATATCAATTACTCGTGTTTTCTTGTTCAATATTTCATTATTTGGTTAAATTTGTATCTTAAGTTAATTTAGTTTCTTGGAATAATGAAGACACTACAACAATTGAAATATGAAAGAACAACAAATATTTGATCTACTTAGTGAAAAAATGGTAGTAATTTGCAGTTTGTTTGAATAATTGAAACATCCTTTGATATCAAACAAAAGATAACAGTTATTAAATATCATTCTCGTCTTATTATTTTAATTTTCTCATAATGCTTTATTCTGTAGATGAGTTTTATTGTTGGTGCCAATGAAGTGAATGCATGTTTTCAAAGTCTGCTTCGAATGCAAGTCATGAGTAAAATATTTTATGTTTATTGTGCTATTACGGCCTGGCCACGGGGATCGCCGGTGCGAACGACGAAGCGGGGAGCGAGGCGACCATTCGCGCGACACCGTTTGCAGGCCACGGGCAGTCACGTTCGCCTTCGCGACCAATATTCCGACAGCGGAATGTCTTTATCGAAATTATCTCGATATTGCTTAGAAAGTAATAGTTTTTTGGTTCACAACCTAATATTTGGAAAAGATTGTGGAGTACATGATTTGTCTAAGAACCGGGTTATAGATGGATAATTCCACAAGAAGTACGAGAAATACAGATTATATACAGAAAAATGTTTTTAGTGTACCAGAATGAGTATTGAAACCTTCGATTATATTCTTATGAATATTCAACCAGAATTGGAGAAAAAAGTTAATGCGAATAGAATTTTAAGTGTCGCTGAAAAATTGTTCTTGACATTAACTATCATTATCAGCTAATTGAATGTTACCCTGTATATTATTATTTCACGAAATAAAAAAACTTTCAGATATTTATGTTATTCATTGCAGAAATCTAAATTATATGACAATAATTTTTCGTACAACTAAAACAAAAAGCAACTTCTAACTTGTAATTGACGGTAGAATGAATAATGGATTTCTAACTTTTTAATCAGTCGTTTATTCAGCAATAAAAATCTCGGTGTTCATTTTTCGCGGCGAAAACAACTAAACTCGTTTGATCACTGCACTATTCGCCGCGACTACCGCTCGACTCCGTGGCTCGCGCCGTACAGATTCATGCATTTGTTTCGCTCACCGGCCGCGCCGCAAGTCACCCACGCGATTCGCTCGGTACATTTCGCCGGTCGCTTCGCCGGTCGCCGGTGCGCATGGCTTCATAAGTACATTCCTATACGTTTGTTCATCGTTTACGAGATTCGGGTTGTGGACACATTCATTGAAACTCCGCATATTTATTCGATAATTACTTTAATACTTGTGATATAAAACTGAAATTTTTATACGTAGTGACCTGTGGACAGAAGCAGCTAGTTTGTAAAAATTACTGAGGTACGTTACGTATCACCCAAGTAATCCAATTTTTATCAGCTGATTTACCTATTTAGTACTGTTAAACCAGTTCTGATACTATAAAGAAGACATGACAACCGATGTGTCTAATAAGCAAGTACTTGAGAGTTTAATGATACTGATTAAAGAAGAAGGCGAAAAAAACAAAGAAGACATTAAATTGGAAATCAAAAAGAAAAATGAAGAACTCTTGGACATCCTAGATAAAAATAGAACTAGAATAGAAAATCTCGAGAAAAAGTTGGGGAACTGGAAAGTAAATGTGAATTGCTAGAAAAAGATCAAAGAAAAATAATATACTCATTTATGGACTGGAAATTCCAGAGTCTGCTTCTATTGCAATTCATGTGACAAATATACTTTCCGAGCTCCTTGAAGTTGAACTAGAAGTACGAGATATCAACAACATTTATTCCTTTCGCAACCAAAACACTCCTACTATCAAATTGGAATTCACTTCTTATCTGAAAATACAACAAATCCTTCAGAACTGTTACAAACTCAAACATAAAAAAATCACTATATCGCAAGATCTTTCGATCCAGGACAGAAAAGATCAGAAGCTATTAGTAGCCCACCTGAAGTTAGCTAAATCAAAAAACCTTAATGCGTTTATGAAAGGAAAAAAGCTGGTTGTGAATGGAAATTTATACGCGGTAGAAAACCTAAGGGAACTTGAACTGCCTGACCTATCACTTTCCCTCGGAAAGTGATAAGTCAGGCAGCGCAAAATATATTCCTTCGAATCAAGGGACAGGCAAAGGGAACTGTCAGAGATCAGACTCAGTGTCAAGTGAAAAATCGGTAAGAACTCGCCGCCATCGCAAGTAATTATTCTTGGGTGTATTCGTACCGGACTAAATTTCCTAGCACACATTTATGTATGTATCTAATCATTAAGTTGTTTTTGTGGAGAAAAAAAAATTGTTATCTTTATTTAGAATTCTGAAAATATTTGAATACATTTTGCCTAGTTATCACTGATAAGTGAAATCTAGACTACCGAAATTAGGAATGCCTGTCGATATGAATAAAAATATCAGTCTAATGCATATTAATGTCAGATGTCTGTCAACTGGATTTGGCACTTTGCGAAATTACATTCGTGATAATGACTTTGATGTTGTTGCCTTGGGAGAAACTTGGCTCAGTGAAAGAAGTGACTTAAACTTATTCAATCTCAGTGATTATAAGTTCTTGCACGCTGATAGAAATTGTTTGGGGGGAGGTGTAGCTTTCTATGTAAAGAATCACTTAATATGTTCTGTCTTGCACTATAATTTTAGTGAACATTTTGAACAGCTATGGGTGACCTAAAAATTCAAACATAAAACTGTTGTAGTTGGAGTTGTCTATCGGCCACCATCAGCTAATATAATAAGTTCTCTTAATGAATTAGAAGATGCCGTAGTTGATTGACTTCCAGGAAGTGATACATTCATTATTCTAGGAGATCTCAATATAGATCTATTAGTTTCCGATAGAAAATGTCAATTATTTGATAATTTATTAGACTCATTCAGTTTGGTACAATCTCCAACCATGGTAACAGAAGTCAGCCAAACTCTCATAGACGTTGTGAATAACTTACAGCACATTTTGTCCACATATGTTATTGATATTGATGATGTTTCCGATCATTTTGCTATCATTCTTGAGGTTGATATACCCAAAACAAAATATGAAAAGTTTGTTAGTTACCGTGATTTCAGAAAGCTTGAAGTAAACTCCTTTAAAGAAGATATTGCTGGATCTGTACCGCCCCCGACGGCTGGTTTTTTTATTTCACCTCTGCCATATTCCTTCATTTCCAGTTGTGACAACTATACCAAAATATGAAAGTGGCAGAGTCTCTAATAAAAATATTGCTGGATCTGTATCGCCCCCGACGGCCGGTTTTTTGATTTCGCCTCTGCCATATTCCTTCATTTCCAGTTGTGATAACTATACCAAAATATGGAAGTGGCAAAGTCTCTAATAAAAATATTGCTTGATCTGTACCGTCCCCGACAGCCGGTTTTTTTATTTCACCTCTGCCGTATTTCTTTATTACCAGTTGTAACCACTATAACAAAATATGAAGGTGGCAGAGACCCTAATAATAATATTGCTTGATCTGTACCGTCCCCGACGGCCGGTTTTTTTTTCACCTCTGCCGTATTTCTTTATTACCAGTTGTAACCACTATAACAAAATATGAAGGTAGCAGAGACCCTAATAAAAATATTGCTTCATATGTACCGGCCCTGGCGGCCGGTTTTTTGATACCACCTCTGCCATTTTTCTTTATTTCCAGTTGTGACCACTATACCAAAATATGAAGGTGGCAGAGTCTCTAATAAAAATATTGCTGGATCTGTACCGCCCCCGACGGCAGGTTTTTTGATTTCACTTCTGCCATATTTTTTTATTTCCGGTTGTGACCACTATACCAAAATATGAAGGTGGCAAAGTCTCTAATGAAAATATTGCTGGATCTTTACCGCCCCCGACGGCCGGTTTTATCTCTGCCGTATTTCTTTATTACCAGTTATTACCACTTTAACGAAATATGAAGGTGGCAGAGACTTTTATAAAAATATTACTCCATCTGTATCGCCCCCGACGGTCGGTTTTTCGATTTCACCTCTGCGGTATTTCTTTATTACCAGTTGTGACCACTACAACAAAATATGAAGGTGGCAGAGACTAATGAAACTATTACTCCATCTGTACCGCCCCCGATGGCCGGTTTTTTAATTTCACCTCTGCCATATTTCTTTATTTCCAGTTGTGACCACTAATAAAAATATTGCTTGATCTGTACCGCCCCCGACGGCCGGTTTTTTTTATTTCACCTCTGCCGTATTTCTTTATTTCCAGTTGTGACCACTATACGAAAACAACTAATTAATACAGTTTATTTTTATGATTTTCACTATAAGGGTTTTACAAAAATCGCGACACGTGTTTCGCTATACAATACAATACACGCGTAAACTTTCCGCTTGAAGAAGCTATTGTATAGCGATTTTGTAAAATCCTCATAGTGAAAATCATACAAATAAACTGTATTAATTAGTTGTTTTATATGGATTTTCATCATGTATCGGCCAGTTCTATTCAACTATACGAAAATATGAAGGTGGCAGAGTCTCCAATGAAAATATTGATTGATCTGTACCGCCCCCGACAGCCGATTTTTTTTATTGCACCCCTGCCATATTTCTTTATTTCCGGTTGTGACCACTATACCAAAATATGAAGGTGGCAGAGTCTCTAATAAAAATATTGCTGGATCTGTATCGCCCCCAACGGCCGGTATTTTGATTTCATCTCTGCAATAGTTCTTTGTTTCCAGTTTTTACCATTATAACAAAATATAAAGGTGGCAGAAACTCTAATCAAAATATTGGTGGATTGGTACCGCCTCCGACGGCCGGTTTTTTGATTTCGTCACCGCTATATTTCTGCGTTTCCTTTTGTTAACACTATAATAAAATATAAAGGTGGCAGGGTGTCTGATTGAAATGTTGACAGAGGTGTACCGCCCCCTGCTCGGATTTTTCATTTAGTTTCCACTATTTTCTATAATTTCCGTCATTTCAAATATTCATGATGCCTTCAAAATACATTTTTCACTGTTTCGGAAAAGAGAATAGAAAATACGAAATATTTCTGAACTTTATTGCCAAAGTAACCGAGGTGTTAATTTTTCATAATGTAAACTCGTATGAAGTGAATAAGCACTTTAATAAAATCAGTAGTAATGCTAGGGGCTCTGATGAAATCACAATTCGTATGTGGGATTTAGTTTTGCCCCATTTATTGGAATACATAACATATATCTTCAACTTTGCCATTGAGACTAGTAAATTTCCCTCTCAATGGAAACATGCTAGAGTTGAGCCATTGGCAAAATGTAACGATCCCTCAGAGTTCTCTAATATTAGACCTATAAGTATTCTTCCTGCCATCTCAAAAGTCTTTGAAATGATTATTAAAGAACAACTCTCAGATTACGTTAAACGAAAAAATCTTATTACCTCTGTTCAGTCTGGATTTCGCCCTCTATATAGCACTTCTACGGCTCTGAATCTCGTCACTGACGACATATTCAAATCACTTGAACAAGTAGGTTTCACATGTCTCTTAATGCTTGATAACAGTAAAGCATTCGATACCTTGGATCCTTCTTTATTGTCCATAAAACTTAAGTGCTTTGGTTTCACCCATAATGCAGTGTCGCTTATGAATAGCTATCTCTCCGGAAGGACCCAATCAACTTACCTTGATGGTAACCAATTAACAATAATATCAAAAAAATTTGGTCGGACCGCTTCTTTTTGCAATTTATATTAGTGACACGCGCTAATGAAAATATTAACAGAAACCTCAAAATTCTATATGATGTACCTATCGTGTGCACATGATCTTGCTATCAATCCAAAGAAATCCCAGGTCATGTTATTTGGTCCCAAAAGTAAAAGAAATATTGTGTGTGAGTCATTGTCGATCCGTGTCAACAATAACATAATATCTTTTGTGGATGAATGTAAAAATCTGGGCTTGTGGTTAGATACAGACATGAGATTCACGAAGCATGTAGGTCATCTGTGTAAAGCGTCATTCAATGTATTAAGACAACTTTATCCAAGTAGACACCTTTTATAAAAAAGTCTGAAGTTGAGTCTCTGTGAAACATTCATTTTTCAATATTAGCTTACTGCGATTGTATCTACGGACCCGCCTTACAACAATTAGATGTAATGCGACTCCAAAATAGTTGTGTCAGATTTTCCTACGGTATCCGAAAGTATGATCACATAAGTCCGTCCTTTCGAGATTCTGGCTGGCTTTCACTCAAATATCTAAGAGCAATCCATTTGCTTAGTTTCACGCATAGAATTCTTGTTTCGGGATATCCGCCTTACTTACGTGAAAGACTGGTTGCGCTACCACGCAGTGGCACTTCTCGTAATAGGCATACTTTGCTCAGTCCCAGGCATTCCACTACAATATTTACTCGTTTCTCCTACAAGTTTCTCCTACAATGCGGCAAAGTTGTATAACACCATCCATACAGACTTTAAAGAAAGTTCATTGAGAAACTTTAGGAAAAGGTTGAAAGACATGTTTCTTACACGACAGTGATAGAGCACGACATATGCAAAAAGATTTTGGCAATTTCTCACGTATCCGAATATTATAAAAAATAATAAAAATACATACCAATCGAGGTTTGGTTTAAAAGCAGCTCTCAAAGCTGAACTCCGCCTATTCATCATTTCTTTGAATTTTATTCAAGTTGTACTTCTTATTGTGATGAATAAAGACATATTATTATTACTATCATTATAATTTTTATTTGTTTCAGTCGCTAGACGCTTCGCCGTTGGCACCGCGCGAATATTCGCATCGGCGAGTGTCCCGTAGCCAGGCTGTTAGTCCGACAGCGAAATGTCTTCATCGACATTATCTCGATATTGTTTAGAAAGTAATAATTTTTTGGTTCAAGGCGTAGTATTTGGAAGAGATTGTGGAATACATAATTTGAATAAGAATCGGGGTATCTGTTTTTCCGTTAATCAGCTGTCGCCCCCATACGAACGACAACTCTCAGAAGTTGAGACACTTGTGCGAGCTAAGGACTGACGAGGTCTTACTTTTTAATGTGTGATTCCTAACACAGTATAGATGGAGAATTCCGCAAGAAGTACGAGAAATACAAATTATATCCGGAAAAATTTTTTGAGTATACCAGAATGAGTATTGAAACCTTCAATTATATTCTTATGATTTTCAACCAGAATTGGAGAAAAAAGTTAATGCAAATAGAATTTTATGTGCCGCTGAAAAATTGTTTTTGACATTAAGATATGTACTTACCTATCTATACATGTCCATCTACATTAATCTACATTATATATTTATCAATATATCTATGTATAAAGGTAATATTTAATTAGCGGATGATATTTTGGAAAATTACCTATAGTATCTATCAGTATGAATAACTTTTCCCAAAAAAGTAATGGTCGCAAAAGGATTTTTTCATAACTGAATTTATAACTATCTTTGCCCAAAATATTATCAGCTAATCAAATGTTACCTTGTACATTATGGTGTCATGAAATAAAAACACTTTCAGATAAATATGTTAATCATTGCAAAAATCTAAATTATATGACAGTAATTTTCGTACAACTAAAACAAAAACAACTTCTAACTTGTAATTGACGGTAGAATGGATAATGAATTTCTAACTTTTTAATCAGTCTCTATTGTACTTTTCAATCATTATGAATTATAATAATCAGACGGTCTTTTCGATGTTACTTATATATAAAATCTTATATTCAGAATCTGGAAATTTTATTTTTATTTCTTCCCACAATCTCTTCACTACATGTTTAAATTTATGTTGCGGGTAGCCAGACTTCCAAATAGCTGGTCTAGCTAATATTTCAGCAATGAAAGTCTCGGTGTTCATTTTTCGCGACGAAAACAACTAAACTCGTTTCACCACTGCACTATTCGCCGCGACTGCCGCTCGACTCCGTGGCTTGTGCCGTTTTGATTCATGCCTTTGTTTTGCTCGCTCGCCGCGCCGCAAGTCGCCCAAGCGGTTCGCTCGGTACATTTCACCGGTCGGTGCGTTGGTCACCGTTGCGCGTGGCTTCATAAATACATTGCTGTGTTTATTTCAGTCGCTAGACGCTTCGCCGTTTGCATCGCGCAATGGCCAGGCTGTTAGCGCGGTTATTTTTGTGTATTGGCTGAAAGTGAAAGTGGATTATCCTACTTTTCCCTATTTTGAAAATGTAAGCGATAATATCAAGAGATTTTGCAATTGTGAAATTTTCAAATGAAACTTCACAGAGCTCAACACATATTGATCTTTTCAGGTTCGTTCAATACTAACATCAAGTGGATTCGTAAACTTCAAGGTGAAAGTCTCACAATGAAGTGTTGTCCAATATTTTGCAGTGTCTATGGTGGCTGAAATATTTTGGAAATAGTGGCAATGAGTTACACCGGAAGTAGGTGTCAATTTGTTCCAAGTGGAACATTCTGAATATTATTAGTTGAATTCAAGATGGATCCTTCTGTATCTGTAGAGTAGGAAGGGTGAGTGTAAGCCCACAGCACTTAGGCCACATGTGACCCATTGTGCATCCTCTCGAGGAGTTGTCCTCCTAGGCCATCGTCCATCCTGTCCTTTCCAGGAAGGTGGATGGGTCACTGGGAAACATGTCCTTTATAACGGCAGGTGTAGGCCAAGACTCGCCGAACACACACTCTCTTATTGACGATAACTCCGGGCAGTCGCATAGGATATGCCTGACATTCTCATCTTACTGTTCACACATTCTGCATGGATGGATGGATCCTTTTTCGAATAAAACATACTTCAATAGTTTGTTTGAATGTAGCTACTAATGTTTATTGATGAATATTGGATAATTCGTACAGCAAACGCCAAACGTGATGGCGAGCCCGCCTCCCTTGCACACAAACTCCTTTTCAATGTAACCCTCACTGCAGCTCTTGCAAGACATACAAACTTTCTGTACAGAGGCGATCATTACTTGTCCTTCAATTCTGTCGGCGTTTGGCATTATCTAAATAATTTGTGTTGTTTTTGAAAAAATGTCATCGCCAAACAAAAAACGAATTTCTGCGAATAACGGAGAAGTAAAATTTTCCGCCCTAAGAAAGAAGCGCCCTAGAAAAGCACCAGTAACTGATATTTCCGCGTATGGGTATTCCAATATTAGACGGATTTCATAATGAGTTTTAATGTCTCAATTATAAATATTTGTAATCCTCTCTAACAGCAAGTAAATCATGGTTACAAGTGATAATAAATCTAATTATTCATATTATAATTTGTAAGCACTTCCAAAATACAAATCATGAAATTATGAAACTCTTTTCGTTTCAATTTTTCGATAGACAATGCTGCGGTTCCAGCAGACTTCAAACTTTCGGCTAGATGGGAATCCGCGACCGTGTCAACGCAAGTGAAGTCATATATCACAGGTTTACCGTATTGTATTTCCAAAGTATGAGAGACATGCCATCTGGTCGTTTACCATCTTCTCGACTGGTTCCTAAGGGTTCCGTTGACACCATAGCTCGTTTCAATATGTCGTTCACCTGATAATGTTGAGATGTACGCCCTGCACTTCTCTTGCAACTCAAACCATGTGTAACGAATTATTTACGACTCTCATAAGTGGGAAGGGTGTGGTAAAAAAGTTCCAACACAAAATCCATGACGGTTAAGGAATTGTGGCTTCTGAAACATCTCTTCGTAGAATTTTGAGGAAACAAAGAAGTAACTTTCAAACACGAATTAGAAGAAAAAGCCTCTCGTAATAACATTGAATGCCATGAAAGCAAAAATACTTTCTGAACAACCACTTGCATATGAACAGTGAACACTCAAACATTCGTTATGGATTAGAACCGGATATCATTCACAACATTGCCACACAATAATATAGTATTTTGCAGAGATAAAATTTCACTTACATGGAACGTTGTCATCCTCTATGGCGGAAATCTGATGTTTCGTTACAGGACACTTCTCTCATTGCCTCTTCAGCACCAATTTGAATTACATAACAAGATGAAGCACTCAATTCATTCATAAAATCTCTCATATCTTCCCATGTCATCGATGGTATATTTCTCGTTCTTTGTACAGCTCTGGCTCTGAGAATGAGTTCTTACCGAAGAAAAACAAAAAAAGGTTTTATTTTGCCTACGAGTAGTGGTACTGTCTTTCTCGATCACTTCTGGTTCTCTGAGCTAGATCTGAAATCTTCCTCTCAGGGCGTTCATACTTATGCTAGAAAGATCAAAACACGTTATTGATCTTCTCAATAACAATTTAATATGAACACCATTTGGAAACAAGTGGTTTAATTGAGTTACATAAAATGTGAAATACGGTTCATATTCACTGAATAGTACCCAATCGATATCACAATGCCTATGACCTTGAAAACAAATATAAATGATCCCAACTCTTACCAATGTGGTGACATATCAAAATTGATCAAGTTGATCAAATCTAAATCACTACTATCAACAAAATAAGTTATAGGTTGAGCACCAAAGTGGTGGCTTAACTAAAATGTTTCAACTAAACTAAGTTTAGGATTCCTTTAGTAAGGTTAATCAACGAGTACATTATGCAACTGCAGAAGGTGTACGTAAATGAAGCTTTCAATCAACTTGTTTCTAAAGTTCGTAAAAAGCAATGCCCTACCCCCTTTTAAAAACTACAATATTTAATTTTCAGTACAACACAGTATATTATAAAGTGGGAATAAAATCTAGTGAACACAAAAAACTAATAAGAATAACTCAATATCTCGTCGAAAATTCTTGAAAATTGAGAATCAAAATATACCGAGAAGTCAAAAACTTTAGAAGGAACTATTCAAAAGACATTTTGAAACCGCACTGCTTGTGCCCCGTGAATGCGAAACGATAGCAAAACTGTTTTGCTTGTAAGATGCGGGAAAGAGAATCCAGAGGCTGCCAGCTTTATGAAGGGATCAGTGTCAAGGCTATGAAGTCTCATCAAAAAGATCAAGCTCGACAATGAGCTGTAATAACCAAGGAGCATCACAGTAGATCTGAAAAGGTCGCAGTGAATCAGGTCATGGGCTAACTCCCCGACAATCTAATCTAATTCAAAAGACACTCTCCGAGGTCTGCAACATTCGTCTCGAAAATATGTTCACAGTTTCAGCTGATTAGCATGTTTACTTTGTTGGTGAGAGGCATTAGAAGTTAAAAGTATTTTGCGAGTTCGGCGGTTGCCAAGCGGTCCAGCATATCAACTACCGATGAAAATTATAGGAAAGTGAAGAAAATTGTTATGGAGATTCATCGAATTACCATTAGACAAGTTGCCGAAAATATCGGCATATCAGTTGGCTCATGCCTGCAAATTTTTTTCGGAAATTTAGGGCATGAAGCGTGTGGCAGCAAAGTTCATTCCAAAATTGCTGAATTTTGACCAAAAAAACCGTCGCATTAGCATCGCTCACGAATTTTTGAATGACGTCAACAGCGATCCATATTTGCATAACAGGTGACTGGTGACGAATCATGGGTATATGGTTATGACATCGAAACGAAATTCCAATCACTTCATTGAAAGATCCCGGGAGAGCCAAGACCAAAATAATCACGCCAAGTTCGATCAAATGTCAAGGTTTTTCTCACTGTTTCGTTCGATTACCGTGTCGTAGTGCATCGGGAGTTCTTGTCACATGGTAGTACGGTCATGCAATAAGGAGTATTATCTGGAAGTTATGCGCCGCTTGCCAGAAGCAATACGAAGAAAATATCAGTATTGAGAAAAAACAATTCATGCATCATGATAATGCACCTGCTCACTCGTCATTGCTTGTTAATAATATTTTGCCCACAAAAACACCGCAGTAATACCTCAGCCACCGGATTCACCAGATTTGGTCCCCTGAGACTTCTTTCTATTTCCAAGATCAAAGAGATGAATAGAAGGACGGCGTTTTGCGACGATTGAGAATATGAAAACCGAATCGCTGAAAGAGATCAAGGACATACCAAAAAGTGCATGTCAGAACTGCTCCGAAGATTGGAAAAAACTCTGGCACAAGTGTATTTTATTTGAAGGCGACCACTTTGAAAGGGACACAATAGAAATTGATGAATAAATAAATATTTTTTGAGAAAAATGAAAAGTCACCTTTTTTTAACAGACCTCGATGATTGTCATCATCGTATACACAATTTCTCATTCACATTCATAGCACTATATTCTAAAAATGGAAAATGTTTTCATTAAACAGTATTTACTTATATAAATTATATCAGATAACAAATACAGTGAGCGATATTGTAATACTGTTTTCAGCTTTTTGTGAATGTGCTCATATCATGATTTGGCTTCCAAGGAATCTCTTCTTTACGATACTTACGATATATAGAAAATGTCAATGAAAAGTTCGAATCTTTGAACATTCAATATTGCACATCGATGTTTCGGAATAAGACACTTGCCTTATTGCATCTTAAGCACCAATATGGATAACATCACAAGACAAATCATTCAGTTCATTAATAACATGACAATGAGTAATAATGTTCATTGGCCTATTTGATTTACTCCCAGACGTAGGAATCTTGTTTGAATTGAAATGGGTATATGAGAGGTTAATTTTTGGGAAAGAAAAATTTTGGCTTTCTACTTCTCCATGTTAATACAAAAATTCAGGGAAGAACCAAAGAAAAGAAGAAAGCAATTAATTCCAAAACGAACTCTTTATAAAAATGAGTAGATCGTGCAAAGAAGTAACTTACAGACACAAACTGGAAGAAAAAGCACTCTCGAAATAACGACTCGTATATAAACATTGAAATACAAAAAAATACAGTCGAAACAAATACATCTATTGAATCATACAAAAATACTATTTCTTATTTAGTTTGTGTTCCAAATGTTCCTTATGGAATTGAATAACATATCATTCACAAGATTCAAAAAGTAGGATGCCAAAACCTATCTTTCTCAAATATTAATCCTTCTTGAGAATATATCCCTTTCAATTTGAGTATTTTTCGTATTGTGCATAATGATGTCTCCGCAAATGGTTGTCTGATTCAAATAATATGGAAAAATCTTCAGTTGGTCCCATTAGGAAAATAACTTTTCATTTAATTGCTGGTTGAGGATGAAATTTACGTAATTTCACCCTTCAAGAAAGGAACTACTTTCTTCTATCAATTTCCCAATCGTATGATTCAAATAGCATTTTCAAGGAAAGAACTTCTAGGTGAATTTGGCTTTATGAAAACATGCCAGCATCGAATGAGGAAGTTGATAAGAGAAAAGTTATGGAAACGTTAGCTGATATCACCTTTGAACATAACGAGGAATTACTGAATTGTGTGTTTTTAAACAGTTTATTTTGTGAAAAAGACGGCTGAAAAGTTGCCCTTTTCTGAACTTTGAAGGGCCGTAACTTTGTAAATGAGGGAGAGCGCCGCTTTTTTCTTTCGAATTCGTAATCTACGCATCAAAATACGTAAGTAAACTCAAACATTTTTTCAAAATCGCCGGGTGCCATCAAAACGAAAATTCACCTTTATTTCTGCCTCTCGTTCAAGATAGATTTTCTTCCAGCTCATCTTACTCTAGTTACACTTCCAGTTGTTTAAAGGAACTACTTTCTTTCATCAATTTCTCAATCGTATGATTCAAATAGCATTTTCAAGGAAAGAACTTCTAGGTGAACTTGGCTTGATGCGCCTCAATGGAAGCAAAAGCCATTAACATAGAGAGAGAGAGAGAGAGAGAGAGAGAGAGAGAGAGAGAGAGAGAGAGAGAGAGAGAGAGAGAGAGAGAGAGAGAGAGAAAGAGAGAGAGAGAAAGAGAGAGAGAGAAAGAGAGAGAGAGAAAGAGTGAAAGAGAGAGAACTTCTAGATGATTCAGTTATTTGTAGTTTTGTTTTAATTCGCTGAAGAGTGGAAGTAAAATTCAAAGGTCGAGGAAGAGTCCATGATTATTCATGACCAATTAGAATGACTTTCTGTTCTCTAACGAAAAGGAATGCAAAATGGTTATTGATTACTCTCAATTTTCTGTTTTTCCAATACATTCATTTTGAAGGTAGTTGCCACATTGAGAGAACTGCGGGAGTCAATTGTATATTTAAGGCTTAGGTCGCAGTACGGCTGAACCGCCGTAGATTTTAACTGCCTGCTTTTGTGATTGAAGGAAACTAATGGAAGCGGCTGCACTGACGGTTTTTCCCGCGACTGATTTTGAAACTGCGACACGTTACAGAATGGCGGGAGAAAACCGTGCCAAAATTTGTAGTTCATAGAACTCATATTGGGACGAACACATTTGACGCGGCAACCGCAAGGGGTTCTGTCATTGTTCGGCACACCACCGTCATGAAGAGTCGCCGCTCTTCTGGTGAAATACATAAGCGAAATATTGTATCATGTAGGTAATGTGTGGACGTACAATTCGCAACATTTTATCGAAACTGGCTACTGACATCCGATAGTAGTTGAAAAATTTCTCAAGATGTTTTCTTAAATCTTGATACCTTTTATAAAAGAAACCTTTCTTGAATCTTCGGTTAGTCAGTGGATGGACCCAATACGTCCGAAATTTTTTATGACGTTTTCTCTTTCTGCTTCTTAGTATTAGAGCAGCAATACATACAGTCTCTTGGAATCCATGTTCAAACTGGAAATCGTAGCCAGTTTCGCGGTTTTTAACCCATTAAGCGCCGTTGATGCGAAAATGTAACGTTGTATTATTTTTTTTTACAAAAGCAAGTACCTACCAATATTCTCATTTTTATTTCATGTTTGCAAAAGATTATTGATGACTCATTATTTTTCTGCGGAATCACATCAGGTTTTTCTTTTCTTCATACAACTTTCCTTGCGTAATTTCATTATTCAGTCATCCTATTCAAGATCATCCTGTAACTTGAGGATAGCAAAACATGTTCATCTCGTTATTTGGCATTTTACGAAGAAAATATAGTTCTCGGGGAGTGATAATGAAAAATCCCGATATATTTGTATCCAAAAAAAATACAGTCTTTGAAAAATTATGTTGCGTTTTAGTATCATCGGCGTGAAATGCTAGCAATGGAAATTTCGTAGTTGGGGACTGCAATTTTTTTTAGTGTACTCACGTATTTTGATGCGTATATTACGAATTCGAAAGAAAAAAGCGGCGCTCTCCCTTATTTACAAAGTTACGGCCCTTCAAAGTTCAGAAAAGGGCAACTTTTCAGCCGTCTTTTTCACAAAATAAACTATTTAAAAACACTAGCATCTGCTCACTAGGTCACCTTCATACCTTATTCCTCCTTCTTTGACACTTTTCACTTCAATAATGAATAGTTTTCTTATAAAAAACTCAATTTAAAAACGGATGCTTCTCCTGGTGACATTCTTCTATTTTTAGGTTAGTTACTAGCGACATTTCAGAAAAAAGCGGTTGGTATTTGCCGCCGCCTACTATTTCAAATTCGTAATACACCACCAAAAACCAATTTCCGATCTAAAGAATGAAGGTAAAAAATATTTGAATTACTTTAGGAATATGGACTGCATCAGTCGTACCAACCATGCCATTAACCTTAAAAACGTAAAATACAGAGATATGTAACCCAAAAGCAGCTCCGTACATTTTTTAACATTTTTATTGGAAAAATGTTGATTATTGAATTGAAAAATGTCAAAGAAGGAGGAATGAGGTATAAAGGTGACCTAGTGAGTAAATGCTTTTGTTTTTGAATATTTCATTTTGTGAAAAAGAAGGCTGGAAAGTTGCCCTTTTTTGAACTTTGGAGGGCTGTAACTTTGTAAATAAGGGAAAGCGCCGCTTTTTTTTTCGTATTCGTAATCTACGCATCAAAATACGTGAGTACACTCAAAATTTTTTTCAAAATCGCCGGGTGCCCTCAAAACGAAAATTTACCAGTTTTTTAACCAATTATCGGATTATCAGGAGATCTTCCATTGAACAACCTTGCCGCATCATGGAAATTGAGGCCAGCCTCGGCTCGAACAAGTATTGCTTCTGTTTTTTCCTCTAAAGATCTGATGCGAATCATTTTAGAAAATTAAATTGGTATGCAATGAAGCGTATTCTTAGCATCAATAGTGACAGCCGTCAAGTTTACACAATACTCTATGTTACTAGGGTAATATGATGTGGATTCTTATCTACATAACACAATGGCTGTAAAGTTCCGGGCTAAGAAAGGAAACGCGTTATTTTTTGTTCAAAATTGGCTTTACTCATCAACGTGATCTCCATCAAGAGCCACACAATCATTCCAGCGCCGCTCTAACATTTCAATACCACTTTTGTAGAACGATTTATCTTCTGCTTCAAAATAGAAGGTCTATCTTGTTTAAGCTATAACCCCTTCAATCTAGCGAAATTTCTTACCGATGGGCATTTGTTCCCACATAGCAATAGATATTCCAGGTATATTTCATGAATATACATTTAAGGATATTGTATTATGCTATGAATATGCCATGGATATATATATCTTCTGGAGAATATTCCCTGGAAGTGCTCCTGGCGAACCTTTGATATATTTTAAGAATATTCCTTGGGAATATTCTTGGAATATCTTATAATATTCTTAGAATATCTAAGGTATATTCTATTAAGAATATTCCAGGAATAGAACCCGAGGAATATTCATAAAATATTCAGGATATTCTTAGTTTATTGTAGGAATATACAATAGAGAAACACCATAGAATATTCTTTAAATATATTTTATGAATATTCTAGGAATATTTGGAATATTCCAAGAATGTGACGAGTAACCGCTATTAGGCATGTATATATTGCATTTTGATACAAGCTTCACATAAGTAATAAAACACATAATATTCATAAACAAATATATTTTAAAAACAATATACACTGAAATATTTGACGTTTCAACCAATATTAAAAATAAAAAATCTAATTCAAAATATTTATTCACTAAATAAAATATTCCTGAATACTGTCATATTACAAATATTAGAAATGTATTCAAATTAGGATGTTCCTACTCTCAAATAAATGTATACTAAAAATATACTAAAATAACAACTCTGTGAATTCATCAGCACTAATTAAAAAATAATAAATATATCATTTCATTGAAAAAGAAAAAGTGTATTACATCAAGAAACAGGTTAAGTTGGGTTTCTCACTTAGAAAAATAAACCCACAAATGAAGTATTTAAAATGAGTGGTATGATGGGTTCTTCAATGAATTTCACTTACTTAAAGTTATTCAAACTTTGCTCACCAGAATAGTTTTCCTTATATTTGTCCAACAATGCATCAGCCAGTGTTTCAATAGTAATACCTGGAACAAAATGTACATTAACGTTCATTATCACTATATGAGAGTGGCACAATAAAACTGGAATAAAAATCAAATAGATATTTTTCGCATAGGTTACTCATGAACATTTACAACATTTTATAACTTGGAGAGCAACTTGCATTGTCTTGTTGAAAAGTAATCATTACGTTTTCAGTTGCTTGGCGCACCTGCCTGTACCAGGTATCACTCTGTTTCCTTTTGGGCAAATTGATACTATCTTGAAAACGAGTGATAAAAATTATGAGAACAAATGATACAAAAGAATGTGTCATTCACTTACTTTTCTCTATTGAAGATACACAACTGAAATCACTCTAGTTCAAACATGTACTTAGTCAAACCAACAAATCCCACACACCAACTCTCCTCGAACCTAAAATGAGGTATAGTAGGTTAATCACCATGACTTTACTATCGATACTATTGCATTTTACTTACTTTTCTTGAAGACTGAATAGATGCAACTCTCCTGTTTGAAGATCCAAAATCAAACTATTCGCTGTACTGCAAATTGGACAACCCCAAATTATAAATGGTATACTGAACGTGACAGAATTATACTTTGATAATAACACCAACACACCATACATTACACACGTGAACCTGCCACGTCAACCGCCATGTTGAATCAAATGTCGAATTTAACGCAAACGCAAATGTACCATGCATTAAGGGACAGCCGCTTTCACAGAGCTTATTCGACTGTCGCGCGCTACACTTCAATTGACCAATGAGAAACGTTTACTCCAATTATTCACTTTCCCATTTCTCTGTTTCCAGGATTTTTCGCTTTGTAATTAAATAATTTCAAATACAAAAAGACAAATAGGATGAGAATTAACCAATTTATTGATGCAATTGGTTCATTTATTGGTCCAATCAAATTTTTTTGTCGTTTCCAACAGTTGCTGTTGGAGCAATTCATCCAGAATCTTTGCGTTGAGTTCAAAAACTGGTTAACACTATCAGGGTTATATACATTAGGTTATGCATTCGATTAAGATCTTCAAATATTTTTGTTTTTAATAATATTGAATTATTTGAATACGTTATTATAAAATAATTCAAAATTCCATTGTATAGAATATTCCAAAATATACCGTGGGGATATATTCTAAGAATATACCATATGGTATATTCGATCGACAATATTCTTAGAATATTCAAGGGAGAATAATCCATTTATAGACATTCTATGCACATTCTTTCGGGAATAATCCTGTCATATTCATTCAAGCATATTCTATGAATATTCTAAAGGCATGTATATATTCCAAGAATATTCTATGAATATTTGGAATATATACGTTCGTTTTATGATATACAGGGAATATTCCATGAATATCTAGTGCTGTGTGGGTTTTGGGGTCTGCGAACCTCCAGAAGTCGCTTGATGGAACACACTTTTTCCTTCGCCATATGTGGTCGTTTCTTTACAATTTTGCTTTCTAAACGCTCCGCTGTTGATGTTATTTTCCTTTTCAAGATAATCGATGGAGATTACACCACGCACATCCCAAAATACCGAAGCCATAACCTTTTCAGACAATTTTTGTGCTTTCGGGCGCTTTGGAATAAGTTCACCAGTTACTATCCACTCAGATGACGATCGTTTTGATTTCGGAGTTAAGTGATGGATCCATGTTTCATTCATTGTCACATATCGACGCAAAAATTCCTGTTTGTGATGTTTGAACATGGCCAACACTGCTCAAAATCATCAAGGCGTTCTTATTTTTGGTCAACAGCTCGCGCGGCACCCACTTTGAACAGAGCTTTCTCATAATCAAATTCTCATGCAGTATAAAGTCAACATGGTTTTTTGATATCTTCACAATGTCAGCTAACTCACGCAATTTCACTTTTCGATCATTCAAAACGATTTTGTGGACTTCTTTCATATTTTCTGATGTTATTGCCTCATTTGGACGTCCACTGCGTTCTGCAACATCGGTGTCTCTACGACCACGTTTGAAGTCAGCAAACAAGCGTTTAATTGTTTTTTCTGGTGGAGCGGAGTCCTTATAACACTTTTCAAGGCATTGCTTAGCTTGAGCGGTATTATTTTTGATCCATTGTTTTAAAAATAACAAAAGTAGTGTCACTATTAGCACAATAACTCACTAACTTATGGGTAGAATATCATGAAGTTTCAACAGCTTTCTTTTGAAGGTTAGTACTTACTGAAAAAGCGGTGAATCCCATCTATGTGTTAGGCTCGAGACTTTTCAGCCTATGAAGTATAGATAGGCTGAAACGTTCGTAGACCAACATGCAGATAGCGCTGTGATTTTTAGTTAGACCTAATCTTCAAAAGACACGTGTACAAATTTGACAGATGTCTATTAATTTGTAGGATACAACATTTTCAGTGAAGCAACAAGAAAACATCAAGAAAGTCCGGAACATAATTTTGGATGACCGCGAAGTAAAGTTGATCTAGATAACTGAGGCTATAAAGATATCAAAGGAACGTATTGAACATATTGTTGTGAATCATGCCCTGCAGAAAGTAACGCCGGTCGCCGCTGGTAGCCATAATTCAATTGTGACGTGACCAAGATCACACGTAACTCGACGGCCGTTCCAGACGTGGCGTTGCATCGAGAATTATGCTCCCGATGTTTCGCGACTGTTCGATGTTTGCGCTTCTTCGATAAAATTCCGAAGAATTTTCCAGCGCTTTCGATTGACGAAGTGCCGTCCACTTGCCGTCCAGTGCCGTCCACTTGCCTACAGTCAAGTGGAAGTCACAGTGCGGTACGCGGAGGGATCTAATAAGACGATAGACACTTGAATAATAGTTGAAGTTTAAATTAAAGTGTTTTGTTATATTAAAAGTGAAATAAAATTGAGTTTGATTATTGTTCAGTGTAATCTACCTCGTCACCAGAAGAAATTGATCTGGAAGATTGTGATCCACCCATAAAAAAGAAAGAAGAATCCACCTCAAATGAGGAAAGAGAAAAGTCAAGAACAACCAAGAAGCAAAGTGAACAGAAAACCAATCCACAAGAAAACTCAGTTACAGGAAAGTCTAGTAGATTCACAGGGGTCAGAGAAAGTAGCAAATGAAGAATTTTGTTTACATCTGAGGTAGCATTACTCACTTTACTAGCACATTGTTGCTGTTTTATCACTTATGTGATGTCACTCATGACAAACTCTTTTATAGAGAATTTCAATCTGTGAGTCAATGTATTGCTTCATTGGTAAAGGCTCCATATATTCGTAATTTCGATTTGAAGCAAATAGAGACTTATGTTTTAGATGGTGTGAGCGAATTGAACGAAATTCATAGTAAAAATAGTTCGAATAAAAATTTCAAGATAATACACAACAATATTCGAAGCAATGCAAAAAATATAGATGAATTTGAAATTTTTCTGAAGCAGTTTCAGTCATCATTCGATTGCATTGTTCTCACAGAAACTCGCTATGTAGAAGATGTAGGAATGTATAATATTGATGGTTATATCACACTCTATAATGGAGGAAAGCTGAACCAAAATGATGGAGTCGTTATTTTTGTCAAATCAGATATTTATCATACTCATAAAATTATTGAACTAAATGGCTATTTTACGATTAAACTCAAACTTTCCATTGATAACGAATATGTGATCATTCATGCCATATACAGGTCCCCAGCTACTGATATAACTGATTTCGTAGAAAACCTCAAATCTTATCTAGTAAATGATAATGATGATCGGTACCAATACAAGTTGATTGTAGGTGATATTAATATTAATATTCTTGAAAATACTGACCAGTCAAACAATTACTTGCATATCTTAGGTGAACACGGTTATTTATCGGCTATTAATGCATATACGAGAGTACAAGTAAACACGAGATCATTTATCGATCATATATTTATGAACAGCAGAACGGATGATATAGGCACTATACTACCAATAAATTTTCGTACAGATATTACAGATCATTTTACCACTATGATTCAAATAGTTTTGTAAAATGAAAAACAAATCAAATATGAACCTTGAAATGTATCTCTCAAATAAATTATAAACAACTCAAAAGTGAATTATCTCGGGCCTGCTCGGATGAATTATATGCTTCGATGGATGTGGGAACTGCAACAAAAATTTTTGCCAATATAGTTCAGTCATATATTAGTAAATGTGAAAAAAAATCAAAATAAAAAGTAGTGAGAGAAAAAGAAAATTATGGATGACAAATTCACTAATGAAATCTGTAAATAAAAAAAATAAATTGTACACTGAATTACTGAGAAATCCTGAAAACCTGCAATTACAGCGAGAATATAAAAAATATAAAAATACTCTTTGCAAACTTTTGAAAGACACCAAAAATAATTTTTACAAGTCGCAAATGAATTCAAACAGAAACGATGCAAAAACCTATGGTCCAGTGTGAATAATATATTTGGTGAAAAAACATCTAAAGTGATAAATCAAATAAAAGATGACGAAGACAATGTCATCAATGATGAAAAAGAAATGGCGAATTATTTTAATGAAACATATGTTAATCTAGGAAAATCATTGGCAAAGAAAATTTTGAGAAAAAATTCAAATCCAATGAGAGAAAACTCAATAAATAATTCAATTTTCCTGAGTCCAACATCAGAAGATGAAGTCACAAGAATTATATACGATCTCAAAAACCGGAAGTCGCCTGGTATAGATAATATTAAAACTGAAACTCTCAAGGAGATTGCGAGTCGGATAGCTAGTCCTCTTACTTATATTATTAATAAATGCATTGAAACTGATGAATTAAAAAAATCTGTCATATGTTCTATATTCAAAAACGGGGACCCAACGGAAGCTACCGATTTCTCTCATTACGAACTTCAGTAAGATCTTTGAGAAAATTATAAAAATCAGGTTATCCAATTATCTGGATGAATATAAACTTCTATCTGATAGGCAGTACGGTTTCAAAGAGGGCAAATCAACGGAAGATGCCATTATTGAGCTGACAAATCATATTTATGGAGCCTTAGATGAAAGTAGACCATGTCTTTTCATTTTCGTAGACCTTGCAAAGGCTTTTGATACCGTGAGCCACACCATTTTAATATTTACACTGAAAAAAATTGGGATAAGAGACAATTGTCTACTGTTATTCGAAAACTACCTTGTGAATCGAACACAATGTGTCAGAATAAATGAAACACATAGTGATTTCACAAGAATTGAATATGGTGTGCCTCAGGGTAGCGTGTTGGGGCCGATACTATTTTCAATATACATAAACAGCTTATTTTCCATTCAGAGCAAAGCAAAAATAATCAGCTTCGCAGAAGATACTGCAATATTTTATAAGGGCGAGTTATGGCCTACTTTGAAAGAAGATGTAGAATCAGATTTTTCCCTAATCAAATCGTTCTTTGACAACAAGCTTCTAACTATCAACATAGATAAAACTTATTTCTTACCTTTTTCTAATTACGAAACAACAATACCCAAATTGGATTCTCTATCTCTCGAAAACAATACACGAATAATAAAATATCTTGGAATAGAAATGGGACTATCACATCAATTTCCTCCTGAAAAAACTTCGATTTGTTCTTTATAAATTCCGACAGTTGAATGATATTCTTGACCTGAAACAAAAAAAGATAATTTATCACAGTCTTGTGGAAAGTCACATCACTTATGGTCTACTCGGATGGGGAGGTATGTCTAAAAGTTACATCCATTCTCTTGAAGTCATTCAGAAACGATTTCTAAAACTGATGCTATCTAAGAGCTTGATATATCCAAGTGATACACTTTATAAAGAATCGGGACTACTAGATGTGAGACAATTGTATTACAGAAACTGTAACATAAGACAACATAAACACAAGAATCAGTAAGTCACACTTACCCATGACTATAGTACTAGGCATCGTAACCAGTTCCAATGTCCTCGTGTGCATAAATTGGTGGGCCAGAAATGTCGTCAATACTTGGATCCAAAACTATACAACAGCTTACCGTCGAATATTCAACGGATACATAATATCAACCAATTCAAAAGTAAACTAGTCAGATTTATAAAGTACTTACCTAGATCCAATAACACAAACTTGGCCCTTTCTGCATTCTACTCATTACATGTATATTATTGTATTTTATATATTTCATGGGAAAGAAAGTTTTTGGCTTTCTACTACTCCATCTGATACAAAAAAAAGGATGAGAGAATCTTCCAAAGAAAGGAAGGAAGTAATCAATTTGAAAATAAGTAACTATATACATGGATGTGTAGATCATGCAAAGAAGTAAGTTTCAGACACAAACTGAAAGAAAGTCCTCCTGAAACAGCTACTTTCATATAAACATTGAATTACACGAAAGAAAAAAATTCTTTCGAAACAAATACTTCTACATGAACACTGAATTATACAGAAGATACTTTTCTCTATTCAGTTTGTATATCGAACATTTGTTGAGGAATAAGAATCAGATATTATTCACATGAGTTCTACTTTGAGTGAATGGTAGTAAATTGTACTCACATGGAACACTGTCACTCTAACTGGTATACACCGTGTTTCGCCTTAAGACACTTGCCCTAAGGCTCTTCAGTACCAAATTGGATCACATTATAGAAAATACACACACTTCATTCATGAATTACGATTTTGAATTTTCAAATTGATTACTTCCTTCCTTTCTTTGGAAGATTCTCTCATCCTTTTTTTTGTATCAGATGAAGTAGTAGAAAGCCAAAAACTTTCTTTCCCAAAAATTAATCACTCCTAAAAATATAACCCATTCAAATATATTTCATATTATTAATTTGGTCGATATTTGTATCTCCCTAGTTTATCAATAGCTATATATAATGTGTAAAACTTTAATATTCGTTATCTTCACAAACAAGTTTGAACTTCCGTGTTCTGTCTGTATGTGGTTGTTGGTGTCTTAATTTTTTTGTAACGTTTGAATTTGTCTATCAATGCGGGAATGTATGATATTGATATTTTATTATACATATTTTTTTTCACGTGAGTAATTGTGATTGTGTTATATGTAACATTATTTTATTTTTTTTATTTG
Source organism: Leptinotarsa decemlineata (assembly GCF_025532065.1). Classification (NCBI taxonomy): domain Eukaryota; kingdom Metazoa; phylum Arthropoda; class Insecta; order Coleoptera; family Chrysomelidae; genus Leptinotarsa; species Leptinotarsa decemlineata. Next base: position 5,016,286 of record NW_027412593.1, read on the forward strand.
TTAATTTAACCACACACAGGGTTAAACCCTCAGTGGATTTGCAATTTATTCATCATTACCTTCAAGATGTTAATTCTATTTTGTATGCAACATGGATGAATGAATATTACTATTATTATTATTATTATTATTTTTTCACCGCTGTGCGCTGGTCAGGCCCTATCCCCCGAAGCCCCGATATATTCGGGAGGGGGCGCCAGCATTATCAACCAATGACCACTCCCCACACCGTGGGGTAAGTGATCATTGGGTCCGAGACTCATATGCCCTGAGCAAGCGCATTGAGCCAAGAATGACAACCTTCTGCATCTATGCGGCTATGATTTCTGCCTTCGTACGGCAAGCCGGTATGATTTTAAGATTCGAGAGTAGAGAGGACATCATTCCACCAAGGACTCCAATAATCCGAACAATCATCTTAACAGAGTGATCTGGATAGAGTCTGCGGAGTTCGAAGAAAAAATCTAGATATTTTATCTGGCTTATTAGGCTTATTAGCTTGTATGAGCCTCAGGCTTATTAGCTTGTATGAGCCTGAGGGTAGGGAACGAATAATTCCAATAAATTATTATTTTTATTTTTTCACCGTAGTGTGCGCTGGTCAGGCCCTATCCTCCGAATATAGGATAGGGCCTGAACGAGAAGTGCCGAATTTATTGGAACTATTCGTTCCGCACCCTCAGGCTCATGCAAGCTAATGAGCCTGATGTGGTCCTTCTCGACCACCAGAGCAAATCGATATTTGTCGTGGAGTTTTCAGCTCCTGGCGAGATGAATATCGTCAGAAAAGAGGAGGAAAAACGGATAAAATATCGAGATTTTCTCTTCAAACTCCGCAGACTCTATTCAGATCACTCTGTCAAGATGGTTAATAACAATAATACGTTTATTATTTACCAAAAAATTCACAACCAATATTGAGTTTCAATAAAAAAAAACTAGGTAAATAAAAGGTGAGAGTTCAGTTTTCTCTCAACACCAGGAAGAGAGAAACTGGTCTTCCACTCAGACCCTTTCTACAAACTAAACTTAAAACTAAAATATACCTACTGACTAGTACCAGTAAACAAGAAGAAGAAGAAGACTAGAGAAAAGCAAGAGAAAAAAAAAGACAAAAGAGAGAAAGAGAAAAGATAGGAAAGATAGGAACCCTTTTTATAATTTATTTTCACTTGTGAGGGCAGTGATTCCTTTAGGTCATAAAACCGCCAGCTTGCATGACGACGCTGCGAGAATTTTAGTTTTTTGCTCTGAGTTAGAAGATATTTTCGATTATATTTCATTTTTGCAGTTCACGCAAACATACGACCTACTGTAGTCGGTTATCTTATTTATTCATGTAACTAGCAATACTATGTGAAAAACTACGTTTGAAAATTTCCTTTCTATGTCGAGGAATGGTGATAAAAAAGTTTGTCGAGTATTTCTATCATGTATGTCTTTTCTATATATGACTTTATCATGGAGATAGATGGGTTGTTTGTATTTCAAAAGTTTGTAGAAGTAGCAAAGAATATGTAATTTACGCCTGTTGGACATATTGAACCGTTCAATTTCTTTAATTTTACGGGAAATCCTCTGCCTGATTTTTATGCCAAAAATAAGTCTCAAACAGCAGTTCTGGATTTTCTGGATACGCTGACTATCCATACCATCTAAACATGGCCCATATACAATATACAATCACAATAGTTGAATTGGGAAAGCACTAATGAATCACACAGCATTTTTTTTACATCTTGGCTTAAATAGTGTCTATGTGGGTAAATCATCTTCAAGCTAGTGTAACTTCTTTTCAACATAATATTAACCTGTTCTTTGAATCTCAATTTTTGATCTAGTATCAAAACCAAGTTCTTTGCACTCTCACTAAAAGGTATTGAGTCATTTCCCATTCTCAGTATAATATTATGAGATATATCATTCCTGACATTGTCATTGCAGAACAAAATAGCACATGACTTTTGAGGATTTATTTTGAGTAGATGTTTCAATCAAAATCAATCAAATCAAATATTTATTGATCCATTGAAAGAGCTTAAAAAAAGCAATTGGACAAGTCAGTACATATGAAATACAGATATAAAATATAAGTATATAATATACACATTCATAAATAACAACAGATACTAAAACAATCCGCAATCAATGCAGATAAGAAAAAAATTCATCGATTGTATAGGGGCTAATTTCAGAAAGTAGTTGTTTTATTTTATATTTGAATACTTGCTCCTTGGTTATAATTTTGAAAAACTCCGGAAGTGCATTATATAATCTCAGTCCCAAAATCTCAAACGAGTTTAGACGTAAAGATAAACGTGTTTTTGGTATGTGAAAATGATTTCTGATGCGTGTATTATATTCATGAAAAGATTGGTTTTGTTTAAAATCCTCTTTATTTTTATGAATATACAACAAAAGTTCCAGAATGTAAAGACCAGATAGGGGCAAAATTTTCAATTTTTTAAATAATGTTCTACATGATGAAGTTCGTGATGCGTTTGCAATGGTTCTAATAATTCTCTTTTGAGTTATAAAAACATTGTGCGCAGATGAAGAATTTCCCCAAACAATAATCCCATAGTTAATTCTTGATTGTATCTGACCGTGGTAATATAAGAGTAGACCAGATTTGTCTAGAATTCTTTTCAGGTTTCTCAACAGATAACACTGCTTATTAAGTATTTTGATGAGATTGTCGCAGTGCTGACGGAAATTGAGATTGCTGTCTAGAAAAATCCCTAAGAATTTCATGCTATCAACTCTCTCTATCTCAGCACCGGATATTTCAATATTGATGTCTACCGTGTTAATATTTTGGGCAGTATGAAAAGCTACTGCTTTCGTTTTGAAGGCATTCAAAAATAGTGAATTTTCACTAAACCAATTTTGCAAGCTATCAAGATCAGAATTTATATTTTGTTGCAGTTCAGGCAAATCTTTTGATTTAAATAGGAGAGAAGAATCATCAGCATACAAACAAGTGAGTGACTTTTGCAAAGCAGATGGCAACTCATTGATATAAAGAATAAAAAGAATTGGCCCCAAAACTGATCCTTGGGGAACTCCTATGTCATTATTTAACTGATCGGAAAAAAAAGTTTCGTCATAATTCTCATTCGAATATTGTATTTTGACAGCCTGGGTGCGATTTGAAAGATATGATACGAACCATTCATGCTGAATACCTCTAATACCCGTTTTGTACAGTTTGTCCAGGAGATTTTCGTGTTGTACGCAGTCAAAAGCACGGCTGGGATTTTCGTGGGATTTTCGCCTGCTTCAACAGCCTGTAGAAGATTCGAATAAAAAGAAATTATTGCCGTTGTAGTGGAATGATTCGATCGAAATCCGTGTTGGTTATATTCAGAAATTTATGTAGAAATTCCAACATTATGTATTCGAATACTTTTGAGAGTGCTGAGGAGACAGCAATAGGACGATAATTCTCCAAATTATGAGAGTTTCCTTTTTTCAGGATTGGAGAAACTATAGAATGTTTCAGCCGCGAAGGAAACTGTCCTTGCTGAAGAGATATGTTCATAATGTGAGTTAGGGGCGCCATGATGTAGGGTGCAATCCTTTTGAGTATATGTCCAGAGATGCCATCTGGTCCACACGAATGTTTATTTTTGATTTTGTCCCTGATAACCTTCAGTATATCATCTTCACTGACATATGTAGTGAACATACTATTCTCAATATTCGGTATCAAATTAGTCCTCAAAGGGTTATTTGTAGTTTTATTTATTTTGTCAACAATATCATGTGGAGTATTCACGAAAAAGTCATTGAACATATTTGCGATATCGAGTGGATCTTCTACAAGACCATCATTAGTATCTTTAGTTATATTACTTTTCTTTGTGGTTTTTCCTGATAACTCGTTAACAACAGACCACGTGTTCTTATTTACGTTACCTGAAGAGTAAATTTTGCTTTGATAATAAAGACTTTTATTTTTCCTTACCAGAGTTTTATGTTGACTTTTTTGTGTTTGGTAGAGTTCTTTCAAGGTAGGATTAGTCTTCATCTGCTGATAAAGTTCTTTAAGGTTTTTACTTGACATTTTGATTTCAGTGTTAACCCATTCAGTTCCAGGTTTTTGATTTTGATGTTTTCTGATAGGTTTTATTGGGCATTCACAATTAAAATAAAATAACAGAGTATCATGAAAACTGTTGAACTTATCGTCTAGAGTATCTAGTTGATACATTTCTGGCCAGCTCTCTTTTTCTAAAGCATTTGACAAATTTCTAATATTAGTGTCATTTATTATTCTCCTATGAATATATGAAGATCTTCCATCAGTTCGATGTTGTTGCTTGGAAAAGAAGACAGTTTGGTGTGAAGACATATAGTTTTCGAGTACAGTCCATTCATTATTCTCAGGTAGGTTCGTATAAATTTGATCGAGCGTTGTTTGACAAGTCTGGCTGACTCTAGTAGGCTTGGTTATTCTGGGACTGAGACCATATGATATCAACAATTGTGTAAAGTGATTTAAGTTGGTATTACTCATGGAATGGGAGTTGAAATCACCATTTAATATTATGACTGTTTTAGGAGTAAATATTTTGTCAATAATTAATGAGATTTTTTCAAAAAATGTTTCGAAGTTTCCTGATGGAGAGCGGTAACAGGTCAGGATGAGAATATTAGTATTATTATTTTTTCATAGGATACCACAAATTTCAATGTTTTTTTCAATGCAGTACTCTTGTAAATTCAACGGAGTTACATCTAAGTCGGCCTGAGACCATATACCAACTCCACCTCCTATACAATTTATTCTGTGATACGAGTTAGAAAGAGTAAAATCGGTAAAATTAAAAGAGTTTACAAAGCTTTCAGACCACCAGGTCTCTGTCAAACAGATAAATATAAGTTTATATTTGTCGGTTAGATATTCAGCACTGATATAGTCGAGTTTGTCATAATTCAAACATTCTGCATTCAGCAGCAATAGGTCGGCTTGCTTTGGTACTTCACCTAAGTTTGAAGGGTGTTCACGGACCTCCGAAAGTTTAAAAAACGTTGGACGTATGCTCCTTTGGGCCATTTAGTTGAATCCATTGCAAGATCAAAATGGGATTCATAAATTGAGACTTTGAAAGAAGCGTAGATATCTGGATGTTTGGAAATTAGAGTCTCAGTTTTAACTTCAGAGAAATGTGGAATTAAAGATTGTGTCAGCTCCTCCGCAGTCATCGAGGGATCAACCCGGTATACATGTAGACAAGCCATTTTTTGAATGCCTTTCAGTTCCTTACCATTGACTTTGATGGAACTATTATCTCCAACAATCAGTTTCCTTTTTAGTTTTGCCTTTTTAACTAATTTCCAGTCACTGTTGTTGGCCTCCATTTTATTCGCCAAATTGATAATCTCTTCACATTTTTGTTGCGTGGCCAGGTGCAACAAAGGTTGTGAAACATGTTTTTCGGTATAATTTGGATTGTTAGAAGTATTTGAACACCCGGCAACGCTGTTGAGAGGATTCAGATTCACAGGTCTGGACACATCCACTTTATTTGAATAGTTTTTTCCCGTGTCTTGCTTTTTGTTGGTGTCTCCAATACCTTTAACTGGTGAGGTATTCGTCTTATCTTTTAATAGAACAATTTGTTCGCGCATCAAATCTATTTTGTCGCGAAGTTCTTGTATAATTTCATTTTTTGTTTCACAATATAATTAAAAATATTAAGATCGACTACCTTACTTTCGCCTGCTAGGATTTCCATCGTATCAAAAAACGCTTGGTCGTTATCACCGCTAACTTTTTCGGAAGGACAACATATTACTATGTCTTCGTTGAGAAATTTGACATTGGTATTTCTCGCACAGCTTGTATGGAAGTTGTTTTCACATAGGGTGCACTTTACACCTTTAACTAGGTTTTTTTTACACTTATTACAGGATTTGTTTTTCGGAGCACTTTCACATACATTTGCACGGTTCGCTGCCATGTTGCCATGTTTATCACATATGTCTTCTAAAGATTGTGAGTCAATATTTATTTCTCTGTTAGTTTGCATGACATTATCTGGTTCAAAGGTTTCATATATCTGTGTGTCATCAGCGTACATGTGCTAGTTACACTGCTGCAAAGCCTCATGAAATGTTGCAGTAAATAAGGTGAACAGAAGTGGACCCAAAATACTACCCTGAGGAACCCCGCATGATACATGAGCAAAATTAGAAGTTTTATCATTCAGAGTAACACGTTGAAGTCTATTTGATAAATATGAAGTAATAAGTTTGCAAGCATTTTGGCCAAACTTTAAGTAGTGAAGTTTAGATAGGAGAATTCTGTGGTTTATCAAATCAAATGCTTTCGAGAAGTCAAGTAGGATGAGTACAGTTGCTTCATTTTCATCAATACCTTTGATAATGTCATCCGTTATATTTGCAAGTGCACTCACACAACTGTAACCAGGTCTGAACCCCGATTGCTTTTGAGGTAGAATTTTAGACTGTCTAACAAAGATTCGTATTTGTATTTCTATAACTTTTTCTAGAACTTTGGACAGAGTAGGAAGAATACTGATTGATCTGAGGTGATTGAAGTCTTTTGGTTGGTTCACCTTCGGTAAGGCAACTATGTTGGCCATTTTCCAGGCAGAGGGAAAATAAGACTTGAAAATACATTCATTTATTATATGTGTTATATATGGAATTATAGTAGGGCAGCAAAAGTGTAAAAATGTGATATTGACACGATCAGTACCAAAAGCTTTAGAGCTGATATTGTAAATCACATTCGAAACCGTTATTTCGCTAATATATTCGAAAGAGAAGTAGCCATTGATGCCATTACTTAAGTTTTCAAAATAGAAATCAATTAAATTTTCATTGGGTTTCAACATGTTTTTCAAAATATTCGTAAAATGATTCTTCAGTTGGTTAACGTCGCTGAGATGCTTTAGTATTTCCCTATTTTTATTTTTGCAGATGTTTACTTCATTCCATTTTTCCTTTGACGAACAATTTTCAAATATAAATTTCAAAAATGCTTTTTTTCAGATTTTATTGCGCAAGTAATATAATTCCTCAATTGTTTGTAGTAGTCCCAGTGATGGGTTTGTTTAGTGCATTTGAATTTTTTTTTGCCTTATCTCTTAGTTGTTGCATATATTTTATATTATCAGTTATTCAGGGAGAGTATTTATAATTTTATCTTTGTCGTACTTTTCTAATAGGTGCATGTACTTCGAATAAAAGTAAGATTTGTTCTGTGAAAAACTGCACTTTATCATCAATGTTATCGATTTCGAAGATTGATTGCCATGGAATTGCTTCCAAATCTTTATGGAGATGTTCTCGGGTTATATTTTCCAAGTCTCTGAATAAAAAAATTTGAAGGGTGCAGAGAAGGAGTCGCTTTTTATTATTCCATACGTCTGTAGATGATCTGATATTCCCCAATCATTTACCCCTGATTCAGAGATTGTAATATTGTTACTAACAAATATCATGTCTATCAATGATATTGAGTTTTTTGTTATTCTAGTTGGGTTGTTAATGATTTGTTTCAAGCGAAAAGTTTTACACAATGATAATAGTTGTGAAGAACGATTACAGTTTATATCGAGAATATTGATATTGAAATCTCCTAAACATATTATTTTATCGAACTCAGTGAACATGTTGGCCATAACGTCCTCGAAGCTATGAAAAAAAGAATCTATATTAGAGTGAGGCGGTCTGTAGATAAGTCCTATTGAAAATTTTTTCTTATTCACTTCAACTAACATACACATCTGTTCAATAAATTCCGAACATTCTCTGACAAGAATTTCAAATTTAATGTTACATTTTATATACATACCAATTCCCCCAGCATGTGTTCGTCTATCGAGTCTAATAAATTCATAGTTAGGAATTCTCACAACGTCGGTACCCACCCCAGAGCGGAGCCATGTTTCCATAATACCCAGGACATCATAATTTGAATTTTCCACCTGAGCAGAAAAACCATTGAAATCACTCAGAAGAGACCGAACATTTAAGTGGGCGAATTTCAGGCTCATCTAAACAGATACAGTTATTAGAAGAATAAACGTGAAATAAAAAAAAGGAGTGAAAAAAATATTTAGGACTGAAGAGAGAGTGTTAGGATGAAAGGGCAGAAGGACCAAGACAGAAAATCGGAATGTAGCAAATTTATAGTAGGAGAGAGGTAACAAGAGGCAAGTAGGAAGAAGAAAACGAAAAAAAAAATTGTGTCAGGTATACTCAGACAGAATTACAAAATAAAAAATAAATGCAATTAAATTCAAGCACATAAGCCGCTGCATGTAACCACCTTGTGGAATATTCGATTACCTACATTTTGACATAAACTCAGAATGAGTGCATACTACTATTATCACAAATCAAAAATAACGTAAAGCATCAAGTAAAATTAGTAGTAAAAAACAAATGTAATCTTCAAAAAACAAACTAAAGACAATCTACTGAATAGTGTCTAAGAAACTTAATGAATCGGCGCGAACAGTGGCACCATTATACTTAACATAAATTGAGCCATTTGTGAACCAAACATTTTTCTTATCAAACTTTTTCACTGCTTTGTCCAAAATATCAAGTTTCAACCTAGTTACGTTCTCTTTTATGATTATCCCTGTATTCTTGAGATATTTTCTGTTCCTCACAACAGCTGTCCGTGTCTTATCGTTGAAAAACCGTACCAATACAGCTGAAGATCGTGGTTTACTGATGTTGATGTTTTTTGCGGGAACTCTGTAAATCTTCTCTATATCAGTTAGTTTAATATTTTTGAGATTAAGATTCTCATTTAAGATACGAATAATCTTTTTGGATAGATCCTCGCCTTTTTCTTCTTCAACCCCAAAAATTCTTATGTTGAGATTTCTGAAGAACTGTTCTTGTTTGTCGAGCAGTGTTTGCATTTCCAAATATTTAGTTTTCAAGAAACATACCTCATTTTTTAGCTCGAGGATTTCCTTTATCTGCATGTCCAGTCGTTTTTCCAGTTTTTCTTCGAATTTACTGGATAGCTTGTTCGCTATATCTTGCAAAAATTCTTCGTTAAAAATGCTGCGTATCTGTTCACCGATGGGTGACTTGATTTCATCCATATATTTTTTGGTAAGCGGCATTTCGATACTAGGTATGTTATTATTCGTTTTGACATAACAATAAAGTTGTTACTACAGTTTGGAATGTCGTTGAGAGTTTATTTTAAATAATTTGAAATCACACAGCGGGCTACACTGATACGAACCGCTGATTATTGGAGTCCTTGGTGGAATGTTGTCCTCTCTACTCTCGAATCTTGAAATCATACCCGCTTGCCGCATTAAGGTAGAAATCTTAGCTGCATCTGTGCGGCTAAGATTTATGCCTTAGTGCGGCAAGCCGGTATGATTTTAAAATTCGAGAGTAGAGAGGACATCATTCCACCAAGGACTCCAACAATCAGAACAACCATTTCGGCAGAGTGGTCTGGATGGAGTTCGAAGAGAAAATCTCGATATTTTATCAGCTTTTCCTCCTCTTTTCTGACGATATTCGTCTCGCCAGGAGCTGGAAAGTCCACGACAAATATCGTTTTGATCTGGTGGTCGAGAAGAAATACATCAGGCTTATTAGCTTGTATGAGCCTGAGGGTGCGGAACGAATAGTTCTAATAAATTCGGCACTTCTCGTTCAGGCCCTATTCGGGAGGGCGCGCCAGCATTATCAACCAATGACCACTTCCCACACCGTGGGGCAAGTGATCATTGGGTCTCAGAGACGCGTTATGTCGATGGATATAGGTTGAAACCGCATATGCTGTACATGCTGATAGCAAGTGCATTAGAGTCTCGGGCGCCTCGCGGCAGGCCCTGCACCTTGTGTCAGGAACCTCTATACCCATCACGCGACTGCGGTAGGCTAAGGTGTTGAAGACACCATCCTGGCAAGCTTTGATGAACCCCTCAGTTTCCGACTTCAGCCCACTCGATCTGAGAAAAGCGAACGTCAGGTGCTTTGATAAGTCAAGGTCTCCAATATTATTGAAGCAGACCCCATGCATTGGCTTATCCTTGTGTCTCCGCCGAAGTAAGGTGATCTCTGCGGCTTTTATCTGAGCTCTTTGCTGAAAGGGTTCCAACTCGGTGACAGAGTTATAGGTAGTTCAGAGTCGAAAACTATACCGAGTTCATCAGCTGCTCGGGCAGCTGCCCTAAGGAGAAATGCTTTAATTCCTGCTCTCTCGTGGTCACGGACCATGCAGAGAAGGGGATCCGAACTCCTGACGACTTTACAGGCTGTATCCAGTACCATTCTGTCATGTAAACACTCCAAACTCAAAAGTCCACGGCCCCCTGTTGTCGGGGGAAGTACAACCGTGGGACGGACGATTTGGGATGCAAACTCCTATAGAGATGCATCATTTTTTGGGTATTTACGTCGAGTTGATACACCTCCTCCCGAGTCCACTTCACTACTCCAAACGAGTAAAGTAAGATTGGAACGGCAAGCATATTTGTTGCAGCAACTTTGTTCTTCCCCGACAGTTCCGATGACCAGATCTGTCGAAGTTTGTGCTGATACTTGCCGCGGAGAGAGTTTTTCACTGCAGTTACCTCTTGTGAGTGGCGTTGTTCCACCCCGAGGTAAGTATACGTCTCTCCGGCATCCAGATGGTGTAGGATGCTTCCATCTACGAGCTCCACATCCTCTCCGTAGTGTCCGCATCGTCCTCTTTTGAGATGAACCATTGCACATTTGTCTATCCCGAATTTCATACCGATAGCATGCGTGATAAGGTATTATTATTATTATGATCAATTATTGTTAAACCCACGGGGAAAAACGTAACAATATCATGCATGAATATTCGGGTATGCGGCGGAAGCTCTGTTCGAAGTGGGTGCTACCTGAGCTCAGAACCGACCAGAAACAACAACGAATTGATGATTCCGAGCAGTGTTAGGAACTGTTGGATCATGAAAAAATCCTAATTCATGCGTAGATATGTGACAATGAATAAAATATGGCTCCATCATTTCACTCCAGAATAAAAATGATCGTCATTTGAGTGGACTGCACGTGGTCAACTGACTCCAAAGCATGCAAAAGCGTATCAGTCGGCTGGCAAGGTTATGGTGTCAATATTCTGGGATGCGCATGGCATAATATTCATTGACAAGGAATATAATGATACTGACAAGGAAAAATAATGTACTGTTTCATCAAAATAATGCACCGTATCGCAAATCAATGAATGGGCTTCGAATAGCTTACGCATCCACCGTTTTCTTCAGATTTGCCCCTCAGCGACTTTTTCCTGTTTTCAAACCTTGAGAGAATACTCGCTGAGAAAATGTTTAGCGCCAATGAAGGGGTAATTCGGCCTATTCCTATTCCTATTTCGAAGCTGAAGACAAATGGTAACAATGAATTGATATATATATATATATATATATATATATATATATATATATATATATATATATATATATATATATATATATATATATATATGTTAGCCTACAAACTTTTTAGCCTACTGAAAAATCCTGTATCGAAATGAAAATAAAAATGCGCCTTTTTTGTGAAATTTTCTTATTAGTCAGTGGGCTATGCTTGAAGACTGGCAGTAAACAAATCTAAAGAATTGAACTTTGAACGTTCAAGCCAGTCCATTCAACCTACTGTGTAGGTATATTCGAGACTGGCTTGAATGTTTGAAGATCATTTCTTTAGATTTTTTTGTGAAATATTTTGGTTCAATTTTATTCTGTATACGATTCATTTACGTTAAAAATGTTTTTCTCTCACACATCAGAAACTTTTTGTAGACTATGATAACCAATTTAGTAGCTGTCTCAATCCTCTTCTAGTTGCAAAGGTACGAATTATCATCTTTGCTGTTTCATATTTTGGAAGGTCTCATGATTCCCCTTCCTCTTTGAAAAAAAAAAATTGTGCGACGACAGCTGCCCTGTCTGCGGTAACTGACGTCACACTATTAGCTTCTTTATCAGAACGTGTTGAAAAAATTTTGTCCGATTTTTAATATCTGGCCCCATTCAAAGGTTGAGAGTGTATATAGTCATGATTCTTATAGGGTAATCCAATATTGAAAATACATACCGGACAAATTCGTGGACATCCGCTCAAAACAGAAAATGGAAAATCATATTATGCGTTTCAAGAAATTCCTTATGCCGCTCCTCCCGTTGGAGAACTCAGATTTCAGGTGAGAAGTAACGTAGGAAGTTTTAGTTTTCACCACTTGATTATTTTAGGAAGCCATTCAACCAGAACCCTGGAGTGGTATTTTAGATACGACCAAAAATACAAAAGTTTGTTATCAGAAAAAACCGCCATTTGATGACCAAACACCAGATCCGAGAGAAAATGAAGACTGTCTATATTTGAACGTTTTCACTTCCAAAGTAAGTGCTATATTTGAATAAAGAGGGTTTGTGGTGAGAAATTTTTGACCCATTGTACTATATTATCTTGTAGAGGAGAGGTGGCATGAAACGGACATTTTTAGGGTAAATATGTATATAAGCAATATCAATAAATTTTAGATTTATTGAACCTGATATTATAATTGATACAACATTTGGAAAAGGATTTTGAGTTTAAAAAATATAAAAAAATTAGTTGTTATTAAAAAAATTTGAAAAATATGAACCATTGTATTTGTCCCTTTCAACACATCTCACTGGATTGAAAGGGGTTCATTTGGGGCTGAAAGGGACACATACAAAAACATTTAAAATAGGTGTGATAAATCAATATTAAATGAAAAAAAAGCTTTCACTCTTGCAGTCCCGGCATTATCAAGAGGTGGAGGTAGTTTGAGTACTATATCCCCTTTTTTGACATCAGCCACGTCATCAATCTAAGGAAAAACAAAGTGGTAGGAACTGTCATTAACTTTTTTTAAAAACTTAACACTGACTTCGCCATCTTCCATGACTTCATTTATTTGCCCAATAAAATGTCTGATTATTTTCTTTTTCGCAAATTTAACGACGATAAAATCATCCACGTTGAAAGAATCATTTTCGGCGAACCTCGTTTCTTCCTCAATCCAAAGAATTGTCACTTTCGGTTATGGTTGTCGGTTTAATTGAAAAAAGATAATAATGATGTAGATAATGTACTAAAAACTAAAAAATAATTCGGAAGGTCCTAGGTAGCAGTGATCACAGCACTTTTCTCAGCAATCAACGATATTATTCAGATACAAAAATAAAAAAATCGCTGGGCGTAACGTAACCTGAGTAAATATGTAAATACTACACCCAACGATTTTATTATTTTTTTATCTGATCAATATCGTAGATTGCTGGGGAGAGTGGTGTGATGACTGTTACCTAAGACTATGCTTTCAATACATCTACAACATTATTATCTTTGTTTTCAATAAAATCGTTCAACATTATAATTTTTATTTACTTATTTCATTTTAAAGTTTTTAGTTTTTAATTCCGTTACTCCATTCTCCTCATTCTGTTAAATTCCTGTCATTTGATACCCATATTGAGGTAGTTGTAAAAAAATATGTAATCCGCCATTTTGTAGCTGCGGTCATCTTGAATTTGCATCTTTTAGAAAGTGTACTACTATTCTATTAGTCAAGCCCTGTCATTCAATACCCATATTGAGGTAATTGTGAAAAATATGTAATCCGCCATTTTGTAGCTGCAGCCATCTTTAAATAACAATGATACGGAATTCATTAAATTGTATCGTCATAAAAAATGAACGTGTGTACCAAATATCAGATAAACCTGTCAAGAGGAAGGAGTCAGACATCAATCAATAAATTTGACCTCAAACAAACAAACAGTGCAAGGTAAATAAAACCATTTGAAAATACCTTGGTGAGGATGACGATCTCAATATATGTATGAATATAGTCAGTTCATTCTCATCTTTTCACGTTCTTCTCGAGGATCTTTTTTTATGAGAAAATGTAGATTAATCAATCATATATTCACTATAATATTCAAATGGAGAGTGTCTATTGAAAACAATAATTTTTGTCTGAAGATATTGATTCAGACAAAATTCACTTATTTTTCAGTGCATACATCGAACATTCATAATAGAAACAGAAACTTAATGGTATTGTCATGGATATATGAAAACTATAAAGATTCTAATTATATTTATATTGAATATAACAACTGTAATTAATCTGACCTTTTAAAAATATTGGAGTCGATGGTATTCCTTCTATATCGCTGTTTTCAGACATTTTGATAATATAGGTAGATAATATGAAAACTGATTTTGACAAATAAAGCAATTAGTTACTCAGGTTAGAATCTAGGACAAACAAAGGAACAGGATTCTTGATTGAAAAATTATGGGTTTCTATTGGTTGATAATCTGTATCGTTATGAAAAATCTGTATCATAATGGATATCATTATGAAACGGATTATGGTCATATAAGTGTATTGTTAGAGTACGGGTGTAGAAAAACATAGTTAATTCATTGGATTGCAGTACAAAATAAAATATTTTTGCTGGGACCAAAGAACTTATCAGTTGATTCATATTTTTTGGTGAATCCAAATTGTTCAGTTTGACCACCACTAATGATGATTTGTACAAGTTGAAATCAGAAAGGAAATGCAGAAATAAAGCAGGAAATTAGGGCCTTACAAGATCATTTCTCTGATGAAATTGAAAATTTGATTCGTAAGAACTCCGAACTTGTAGTCGAAAACACACGTTTACGAGACAAAATTCAGAGCATTGAGCGTCGGCAAAAAAAAATACAATTTTATAGTTTATGGGATCCCTGAATCCGATAATTCTTCTCATGCAGATATAATAGACCTATGCACGAAAACATTGAACATAAATTGTTCACTGTCTGATTTTAGAGATATCTATCGAGTTGGTAAGAAATCTAAAAATAAAATTCGACCGGTAGCTATTGAAACCTTGAATTATCAAATGAAGTTGGATATTTTAGCCAAATCGAAATTATATAGAAATAATTTGAAAACTCGTAACATACACATTGCTGTGGATCTTATTTCTGAGGATTATAATGCTAATAAATTTCTATTAAAATACTTAAGACAAGTGAAAGTCTATGATACAACATCTAAAGTCGATTTGAGAAGAAGAGTACTCACTACGGATGGAATAGAATACACATCTGAAGAATTGCAACGTACTGCGGAAGACGGAAAAATTCTTAAAACTTTGTCTCGCAAATTCGAATTCAGAGTTAGTCAACGAAGAAAATAAAAAAAGAAAAATCCAGTCTTCTCCTGGAAATTCGGATCACCCCCGGAAAATAACCACTCGGTCGTTATCCCAACGTCAAAAATATTAGAATTCAATTATTTCATGGAAATAGTGTGTGTAGATTATATTATATATATGTATATTATATTCAACTTCCGTGTTTGCATTCATTGAGTTTTTGTTTCAATTAGGTGATATTTTTTAATTAAAATGAAATTTGGCCGCCACATGAATTTACGTTCAATATACACTGGATTCGATGTGCTTCGGAATACGGTAAATAATAATGATTTTGATATTCTAGCAGTGTCTGAAACATGGCTAAGACCTAATTGTGATGTGTTTATGTTCCAAATACCTTCTCACAAATTTATTCATGTAGCTAGAGAAACTAGAGGTGGAAGGGTGGGACTTTTCCTTAAGAAATCATTTCGTTTTAAAAAGTTTAATTAGCGAAATACATGATAATATTGAACAATTGTGGATCGACATTAAATACAACTCATCTGTTTATATTATTGGTGTTATATATAGGCCTCCAAACACGAATATTTCTGACTTCATAAATGACCTTGAAGAGAGCCTAACCATAGTCGCGCCGCATTCTGACAATATAATTTGCATGGGAGACTTTAATATTAACGGGTTAGACATTATAGATAGAAATTATATCCATCTCACAGACATCTTAGATACTTACGAATTGAAACAAATTATAAATTCGCCAACAAAAGAAACACAATCATCATGTTCTCTGTTGCACTACATTATCGTTCACGTTAATTTCAAATGGTCTGATTGTGGCACAATGGACTTACATCATGTTTCAGATCATTTTCTAGTTTATTGTTATGCTCCTGAAATCATTGTGAAATACAACCCTGTTACGCGAGCTTTCCGAAATTAAAAAAAAAAACCAACTATGTTCATTTTACAAATGAGTTAGAATCAATCTGCTGGGATCCCTCGTATCTTTCAGAAAACATTGATGAAAAAATCAGTTTTTTTGTTTTCAAATCCACACGTTGTTCAATATTCATGCACCATATGTCACAAAAATTTTTACCAAACCTTATACACCATGGATTACAGAAAATGTGAAGTTTATGATGAAAATAAGAGATAAAGCCAGAAATAAATTCGAAAAAACCGGTAAAGCTGAAGATAGGAATTATGACAAAACTCTTAGAAACTTTACTAAATCTTCTATTGAGCGAGAAAAAAAGGCTTATCTAGAATACATCGCCTCTAATAATATTCACAATAACTCTAGAGATCTATGGTTAAAACTAAAAAAACTCAATATTCACAATAGAAAACCTATATTGAATCTTTCCTATCATTTATGTGATCCTAACAACATGAATGATTTTTTATTGCTTCGCAACAACGGTGTAATAAGGTTGACCCAAATCTGGAACAATTTTACAGTAATAATGTGAATGATTCTATCACATTACTTCTTGAATTGGTGTTGATCCCCGAAAATGAATTCTTAACCTTCATGTCACAAATAAAAAGTAGATCAAGATGATCTCGATAATTTTCTCTTAAATCTCTGTTGTCCATCTATAATATCCATTATTCTACATATTATAATCTTTTGCTTGGAGAAGAAAGTTTTCCCAAGTATGTGGAAGCAGTCTATCGTGGTACCAATACACAAAATTAAAGAACCTAAGGAATTCAAAGACTTGCGTCCTATAGGTCTTCTTCCATTTCTTTCTGAAATTTTGGAAAAAGCTATTGCTCAACAGTTGAGAAACCACCTTCACAACAACAATGTACTTCCAATTGTGCAATCTGGTTTCAGACCAAACTATAGCTGTGCTACAGCTTTATTGAACATATTAGATGATATCGTCGTAGCATCGGATAAAGACGAAATCACTGTTCTACTATTGATCGACTTCAGCAAATCTTTTGATACATTCAATCATCAACTACTTCGATCTATATTACATTATAATGGACTTTGTCAAAGCACTTTGAAATTTTTCGATTCATATCTTTCACATAGACAACAAACTGTTAGAGTGGAGAACCACATATCAGATTTCAAGAATACTTTTTCAGGTGTCCCACAGGGTTCACTCCTTGGACCTATCCTCTACATAATTTACACCTTCCATTTGACAACCTGTTTGAAAAAACTCAAATATCATATGTCTTTTATTTTCTTTTTTTCCTGGAAGGTGGTTGAAAGCCATTGCCCCGGCATATCTTAGTTTTTTTTTGTATTCCGTAAGATTACATTTTCTAACATGAATTTCATGGTTTTGTCTAGTGGGTTAATTGTGTATTTCGTGAGATCTACTGAACGATGACAAATTTGAGTGGATGTAAGATAGTAATTTATAAAGATTGATACCAAATACCGTCAGAATTTTATTTAAAGAAAAGACTTCTTTGCATGATTCGTTGTATTTTAGATCGAAGATTAATCATACAAATCTTTTTTGGATAACAAAAAATCTTCCTACTTCCACTGATTGTCCCCAAACTGTTATGTTCATACACAGAGTTGAATATACAAGAGAGTAATACAAATCTGGCAAATGCCCTTTATTAAAGTTATTTTCAAGAGTCGCAAATGCAGAGAACGTTTTGCCGAGTTTTTTGCAGAAGAATTCGATGTGTTTTTTGAAGTCAAGTTTGCTGTTTAGTTGTGTTCCTAAAAATTTTGTAAGGTATGAGGTTGTCAAGGAAACCGAATCTATATTTAGATACAAGTCATTAAACTAACCCAGTAGTTGTTTACAGCTGATTCTCGGCCTCCCCCCACCACTATGACGTATTAATTGCTTTTTTTTATTGGTTGTTGTTTGGTGAAGTTTTTTTGTTGTGCAGTGAAGTCAAGGCATTGTGACCTTGAAGTGTCTGGTGCATGGATCGTTCAGATTTTTTTTTCATATGAGATTTTGTGTGTTTATGTGTGTGTGTAGGAGAATGCACGGTACAGGGTTTCATCATGTGCTTGTTTGTCTATGTACAAACATACGTCTGCATACTTCGAAGATCCTCCAAGTAATAAATGCTCCATCGGTGTTAGGGCACCAAGTTAGTAGTGGAGTGACGTCACAGCAATAACCGTTCAACGGCTAGAGAGCGACATGTTCACTCCACGACGTGTGGCAGAGTAATGCGTATTCATCGGTCTGCCCTCACCTCTCCTGAAGCGATGAAGGTTCGCTCTAGCCCCGCTATCGATGGTGACACAACGGCAGCCGAGGACTGTTTGCCTAGCGTCTACCCTCTCCGAGACCGCAACGACCACTGCTTGCTCGTACCGGCAACTGTTATCGCATCAAGTTGGGAGATGGGCTTGGCTGTGACGTCAGGCATCTCTAGTGGATAGCAACTAGCAATGTGAATCTTTCACGGTTTCATGGTGGGGGTGACTCACACTGTTTAATATAAAAGAAATGCCTGGCACACTATGAAATCAGTAGACGAATATATCTGCAGCAGTTAGCAATTGGTAGAGTGTTATTCAGTTCGTAATAGAAGGAAGACGGTGAGTGTATTTGTCTGTTGGAAATTGTTTATATTTTCATATATATTTTCATCATGTCCGTTTCAAAAGTAGACTTGAATAAAATTAATAATTTGATTGTACAGGAGGTTGAAATACTAGAGCAAAAGGCCTTATCATCATTGCCAATTGATGAAGTGTACATAATTAAAAATATGTCAACTTATTCTACACGATTTGGTAAATCAATTTTATTAACTTTGCAAGATGTGAGCAATGATAAATTATTTAAAACATGGCTACCAAAACGTATTTCGTTGCAATTCAGTGATGACGATATATCTTGTATCAACTCATCAGGTGGTAAATATACGATGATGTATTTAGGACAGAGCCAACAAAGTTTTGCTGGCATGAAAACGCGATCTCTAGTCAAATTCAATATGATTGAATAATAGTAATAATTTATAGTGAATTTCTTTAGGTCATAGCTTACAAAGTTTTTTTGGTGTGAAAACGATAACTCTAGTCAAATTCAATATGATTGAATAATAATAGTAATTATAATGAATTTCTTATTGTTTTATTAATATTCATATATTAGATGATAATTATATGGAAATATAAACATTACTAACTTAGTTGAATACACTCACTTTGTAACTACAAGTAAAATGGGAATGTGAGTATTATATCACTGAAAAATTGGAGGTTGCTTATTGTTTTTTTTTTTGTTCGATTTCAGTTCCACCATTTAAAGATGTGGATGCAGTACGCAAGTCAAGATTGGGTCGATATTGTAGATCTCAAATCATCGGTTCAACATTTGTCGTCTAAATTGAAGGTGTTGGGTGATGGAGCCGAACATGCAAGCGTGTATGATATGAGTGTATGCTATGATGAAAAACAAATCGAATTATGCCTTCGTGATGCTGAGAACTATTGGAGTGGTGCAGAAGTTTGCAACAAATTTTTGGATAATGAATTGGAATTGTGGCAACTTTGTGAGGTTATGATTGAACTGAACCTAAGAAGATTCCTGTATAGCCTCCAACCATACTTGCCAGAATGGATTATTCATCACTTTGAATTGAATGATGAAAATCGAGAGGAAATTGAAGATGGTCGCGAAAATGATGATTATGAGGAAGAAGTTATTTTAGATAGTCTGTATGTTCCTGTGAATCATAAATAATGTCAAATAAAAAACTTTGTATTATTTTCATGTTTTATTTATTTAAATCTGATGAAATACAATAGAAAATGATTACAAAACAATAAATATGATATAAAATACAATACATGATATAAGTCAGTTACAAATAAAAAAAAAAAGATCATAAAACAGTACATGATAGAGTGAAAAAAAAGTGTCAATATCTGCTATGAACTGAACCATCCAATGCATTGTATGTTAAAACTGTATCATGCAAAATTAATGCATATACTTTAGTGTTGTCTGGAAACTTGGTCTTCCTCGTCTCAAACTCAATCTTTATATCAATAGTTGATGATTTTGTTGCATTCGGTTGATGGGAACAATCGATGACGAATAGTGGATTCTCTATAAATTGTCCAATGTCCATCAGAGGTTCACTCATATCTTTATCATAATAACTTCGCTGGAAACTCTCAAAAGCATAATAAGCAGGAGCATCAAGTTTTTTATCGAAATTCAAATTCCAACGCTCATATGGATAAACTTCAGAATTCAAGTATACTCGAATACTATTGATATCAGCAGTTGTGAATTTTGTAATATCTTGTGTTCTATCTTCAGATGTGGTAGTACTTTGGAATGCGATGATGACAAAACGAGGAGTTTCCAATGCGTTAGTTGTTTTGATGGCCCATATGTCTGAAGAAGTCCCACGTAATGATGGTAGTTCATAGAGGTCCCACATACGATACGCCAACTTGATTTTGGCATTCAGACCGCTTTTGTTTATTCTACTCAAAAGTTTGAGCTTGTGTTTATCATCTGGTACAATATGCCTTATTTTCCATTCGATTTTATTTATTTCCAAATCAGCATCAACCTCACCTATATATGAGTTTTTGAATGATCGAGCGATAATCAAAATCAATTCCTGTTTGGCATTCAAGATACTTTTGTTGTAATCTTCAGCAAAACCCATCAAATATTTCAGTGGTAGTTTTCCACTAAAAACATGACTGTTTGTATCCAAGATATCTTGCTTCAATTGTGAAAGTCCCCAACCAGATGTCAATAATGTGTTAGCATGAGATTGTCCAAATGATATCATGGTTTTCATTGTAGATGTTATCCCAGGTTTTCTAACAACAGCCACTTGTTCACCTCCCATTTCATAACGAATTTCGTCAAAGAGAAATGCAATTGCATTATTCGAGAGATAGCATGTTTTCGCTACATCTTTGGGGGTGAATTTACCTTCTATGTAAATGAAGCTCTCGGCAATATCTAGTATAACATCTTGATTATTGATTGCAATTCTGATTTCATCCGAATTCCTGAATAGCGGTGATCCATAGGGCTTATATGTGTGCTCATGTAAACTTATGAGAGAATGATCGAGCACTGGTTCATTGAATATATTCAACTTTTCATTGTTTGTTTCGAGCACCATTGTTATTTTCTCACTTTCAATCCAATCGATTTCAAAAATTTAAGATCACTCACAGACAGAGCGTTATGTGCTAACTGTTTAGCATACACTTGTGGAATGAGCTTCTTTTTATGCACACCTTTCTTTTTGATAGTGCAACTCGTTTGGGATTGTTCAATGCGATTTTGTCTATTATAAATGAAACCCATAACAACAGTTATTCGATTTTCTTCAATTCCAAAATAATGAAAATCTCTTCTTCACTTCCAAAATCGATAAGGTTATTTTTTTCATCCAAAATACGCACTGTAATGTTGTGAATCAATTGACGACCTTCTGGACTGACAGGCATATATATAATACTGTGTGGTTCTTTAGTAAGATTGTAGCCAGGTTCAACATCAATATCGAATGAGAAAAGAATGTGGGATTCTTCACCATTTATATATGAACCAGATATTATATTGCAATCTAAGCGGATAAGTCTCACAGTTGTAATGTTTATTGGTAATGATGATTCATGTATCTGATTTGGTGGAAATATTTCATGAGCGAACCCCATCATTTCTGCTATTGAATTTGGATGTGTCAGATCAATTTCATATTTGGATCGCATTTCACATTTGAATGTATTATTATTGGCGTGTAGATAGAAAATATCATCTGCAACGACATCATTTGGTTTTTTATCATGAAACAATCTGAACATGATATGTTTCTGTATGACGGCATTGATCTCTTCTATTTCATAAGCACCACATGGAATTTCAATTGTCAACTTTTGGGGTATCGATGAGTTGTCATTACTGATTCTAAAACTAACTAAGTTATTAGCTTCAGTTATATTATTGATTGTATTGCATCCATAGAATCCCAAAAGTCCTAATCCATAACGACTGTTCCTATCCAATTCAATTGGTGGAAAAAAATCCGCACTCAAGACACTTGTCCCGACAGCTTGTAGCTCGAACTTTCGTGACATGACTGATGAATATTTTGAAACACATTTCAATTTATTATTGTACACAGCAACAGCACATTTGAGACAATTTACACTTTTTGGAAGGTGTTGTATTGTAATAAGTATCATTTTTATTGATACCAATATTCACATCCTCTATATTACAAATACAACACATAGATTTCCGAGGTATAGGACCGTCATTAACATCCGATTCTGAATTTTGATCGTGGTGGTGGTGCTCATAACAATATCTATGTTTCATTATATCGATGTCATCTTGCAGATGCTTAGGCAACTTTTCCCAAACATATGCAATCTCATGTGCAACACATGCAAGTATCACTTCCTTAGGCATATTTGCAAGCATCACTTTATCCATTTTTTTCAAGGTACCATATTTTGAAAACATTCTAAGTGAAAACCCCATTCCCTTGATAGCCTCCCGATCCAGTTTTGGTGTTGAATCCATTTTTATTTGGAAAATTATTTAGAGAGAAACTGCAAGCACAAGTGACCACAGAGAACTGTATTAAATTTCTGTTGTCGATCATAGTTATATTTGATTTTTACATTCGAACATTTTCGAAAGAATCGAGTCAATTCCAATGGTGGGGGTAGATCTCCAAAACTATCGAAATATGTGACTTCTTTCCCACATTTTTTATATGCCACCCAATGTGTTCCTGGTCCACTTATTCCATCTAAATTAACAATAGCTGTCTCGTTTTGTTTTGGACCTGAAGATGGTAATCTATCACGCATAAAAACACCACGAAAATGTGGAATTTTCATTTTTTGTGCATAATAACTGAGATCGAGATCAGTAAGAGGCCTCTGAGGTAGGGGTTCAATTAGTTTTTTGTTTTGTTTGTGGCTTTGTATGGTTTTAAATATAGTCCTAAACCTTTACGGTATGGTTTGAGATATATTCCACTTCCGCGTTTGCCTAATGCTACAGCCTCCATGGTTTTATTGTGACGATTGGCTTCCATTAAAGCCGCTCTGCTGGCTTTTGCCGAATTCACGGCCTTGGTAATACCAGCAGCAGCTCCCGCCAAACTTCCTAGTGCGGATAGTCCAGCAAAAATTGGTATCAATGGTAAAAGTCCACCGATCTTGGGAACAGGAATTATGCGTGGTGTGCGGATTTTCTTCTTTCCACCGGCAGCTTTAAGGTATTTACGTGCCGCCTGCAATGCCACAGTGATAGCTTTTTTGCTATTATTCGTCACAAATTGATTCCCACCAGCTTTCTTCAATACATTTCGCACTTTATGGACTATCCCAGCACCAAATGCAACTTTTTTAATTTTATTTTTCTTCGTTTGTTTCCTCTTACATTTTTTCTTATTGGTACTACAACCCATGCCCATATGTCTTTTCGCTTTCATAATGTTGGTGACAAGTAATGCAGCTGCTCTTTCCCCAATACTCGCGTCCTTCGATTTAACCCTATCCCAAGCGCTGTATTCAAGTTCTTTGTCGGCTAAATGTCTTGCTGCAAGATCGGATGGATGCTTAGAATATTGAATATCGTGTTTTTTGCATTCAATATCTAATTTATTGATTCCAGGGTCGTTACGAGCTAAACGTTGTTTCAATTTTGTACCCGGTCCACAGTATTGATAACCTCCGGTAGATGTAATTCGAAAGGAAGTTTGTTTATTAAATCATTAACAAAACCACAACCTCTTTTAATTTTACGATCACTTTCAATACGTCCGTATCGTTTGATGGTACACATTGAAATGAATAAGCTAATAACATTTATATAGTCTCCAACCACGGCACGATGCGCATTGTAAAACAGAAAGAAAAGTTTGCTGTAGATAATCTAGATGAGAAATTTGGTTGTGGATTGAATGGACAAAGGGTATTCAGACATGGTCCACTACTTCCATCATCAGTTCGAGGACTCATTATAGGACCTTCAAATTGTGGAAAGACGAATGCAATGATATCACTATTAACACATCCACAAGGACTGAGATTTAGAAATGTGTATCTCTATTCGAAATCACTCAATCAACCTAAATATCAGTACTTGCGAAGTGTTTTGGAACCTATAAAAGGATTAGGTTTTTATACATTCAGCAATAATGCAGAAATAGTGGAACCCTCCGACGCTAAGCCTAATTCTGTTTTCATTTTCGATGATGTAATATGTGAAAAGCAAGATATTATTAGATCATATTTCTGTATGGGACGTCATAAGGATGTTGATTGTTTTTATCTAGCACAGACATATTCACGGGTACCCAAACAGTTAGTGCGTGACAATACCAATTTCATTATAATGTTCAAACAAGATGAGACGAATTTACATCACATTTATTCAGATCATGTTTCACCCGATGTAACATTCAAACAATTCCAATTGATGTGTGTTAAATGCTGGGAGGACCAATATGGATTTCTAGTCATTGATAAGGATAGAAAAATAGATGAAGGTAGATATCGCAAAGGATTCGATAGTTTTATATACCCATGATCTTGTTTTTGGAACTTATTCGATCACTGAATATTGTAGTGGTCACTTCACCAACGAATTAAGCTTTAATTCAAAAAAAAGGGCATTATGAATACAAAAAAAGATCCTGAAAATAAAAACAATGAAATAAATTTGAAACGTCAACTAGTAGAGACAACAGAAGCTGTCAGGCAGAAATTCAACTCTATCAAGAATGATAATATTGAAAATCGTACGACACTTGAAAGATTGTATGAGCCCATAATGAAACCATTGAATGTTTTATCATCAAACGCTACTTCTAAATCACCAGTGTTATCACCAAATCATGGAACTGTTCAATCTACTTCAAATTATCCCATGAGTACTCCAATAGGAAGAAAACAATCTTTTGGTAGTGTATCATCTGTGAATAGTGACACGAGCACACTTCAAGACGATATGAGAACAACTCTATTCGAAACACCATCATCGTCCCACATCGATTCCTCGGATCCTGACATCTCACCTGTTATGAATGAAAGTGGTGAAGATGTTTTGATGAAACATTTGAATAATATAAAATCTAGAAATCCAGCATATGATGGAACATTTGGCGTACGTATGGATCCAATTACACAAAAGCTGAAAATGGGAAGTCTAGTGGTAAATTTCAAAGATGGAAACATTTCATTTTGGGATGCTAATAAAGTGAAAAAATATGAATGCGCAGGTAGTCCAGAATTGTATGATATGATTTTTTTGAAGAATCCACAAGATGTTGATAATGAAGAAACTCGTCAAGTATATTCCAAAATATTGAAAATAACGAATGCTCCATATAAACAATATCATCTGAAGAATGGTTTTAAAAATACAAATTCTAAAAAATTTCGTGAAGTTATCAAACCTCTATTAGACTCACGACAATATCCAATAAGAAGTAGAAGTAAAATTGGTGGAGCACTCAAACGAGTGAAAATGGAGAAAATATATAATTCTAAACCTGTGAATTATGTGTACTGGAATTCACCGAAAGAGTTAGTTGCTCGCCTACGACTATTGGTAGCTTCAAAGTCAGCCGGACATACCGGACATGATAATGAAATAATTTCAATAATTGAAGAATTACGTGAAGAAGGTATAATATATTAACATATTCACATGTAATGATCACTGTCACATCATCATTCAATGCAGTAACATTATCACCTTTTCTCTTTAATCATATTGAAATAGAATGACTAATGAAATAAGTGATGTCAAACGACAAGTTGTTAATGAATTACATAAACCTGCAAGACGTAATTTTCGTAGAAGAATAACCACCATCAAAGGTTTTGCAGATCTATGGCAAATAGATTTAGCTGAACTGCAACCTTATGCAAAAAGTAATGAAGGATACCGATATATACTTGTAGTGATAGATTGTTACTCCAAATATCTGTGGACTGTAGCAGTTAAAGATAAAACAGGTAGTACAGTAACTAATGCAATGAAACATGTACTGAAAGAAGCCAAATACTCCCCCAAACACATACAAAGCGATCAAGGGAAAGAATTTTTCAATAAAAGCTTCTCATCTCTCATGCGAGAATATAATATCAATCATTATTCAACATTTAGCACAAAGAAGGCAGCTATAGCAGAAAGAGTGATTCGTACAATAAAGGCATGGCTCTACAAGGAATTTTCGATGAGAGGTCACCACAAATGGCTTGATATTCTTCCAATTATAACTAGTAGATATAATAATAAAGTTCATCGTACAATAGGTATGGCACCCATCAATGTTGATTCAACAACAAAATTAAAATTCAAGGGTATCAATGGAATTGGAGGAAGACAAAGTAAACCCAAATTCCAATTAAATGATATTGTACGTATAAGTAAATACAAACATATTTTTGAAAAGTCTTACACTGCGAATTTTACCACGGAGCTATTCAAGATTGTTAAAATTAATAAAACCATCCCAACGACTTATAATCTTGAAGATATGAATGAACAGCCGATTAGAGGATGTTTTTTACGAAGAAGAGTTATTACGAACCGAGAATCCTGACGTATATCTGATTGAGAAGGTGTTGAAGAGAAGAAAAAATAAAGTATATGTAAAGTGGTTAGGCCTTCCTAGCGAACAAAATTCTTGGATTGATGAATCAAATATGGTTTAAATGTATATAATAGTGACTTTTATGAATAAAGTAATATTAAAGTTCATTATTGTTTTCATTTCAATTATAAGTATGTGAACTGAAAAATATTGCAGCGGTAAACATTGCCCCAGCCATTCGCAATGTTCTGTGTATACCAAACCAAATTAATTGTATACTCCATTCCCGCTTATATTTTTCAACTCACGATATTGAAAACACATTATCATTCCCAAAACTAATCGCCGTCACTTTGAAATGCAGTATCCAACTCTTTTTGCCAATTATCTCTCACTGATAATGCTGTCTCATAAAGCTTAGTCGACTCCTCAAGCTCAGCCTGAGCTTGCATTCTCGAACGTTGATGGAATTGCTTATCTTTACCAATTTTTGAACGGAGTTCATCAGCATCTTTAGACATTCTAGCCAATTCAACCTTCGCTAATGCAATCTTGGCATCTAATGCTTCAAGAGTTTCATTATTAGCATTAATAGCTCGCTCACTCTTTTCAAGTTCAGCAATAGTCATCTGTGCCTTTACAAGACGGCATTTTGCTTTCCTTTTCATTTCCCCAAACCGATGGAGGGGGCTGAAAGAAGATAGCGGTTCAGCTTTCAAATCACTCTTCATTTCTTTAGGAGTACCTTTTGGCTTCCTCTTCGATCTGTCACTTTTCGTTGCGGGTTTTTTCTGTCGCACAACACTTTTGGATTCTTTCTTTTCTTTAAAGTCAGTGACAATCGATGAAGATGCCTTAGTAACCTTCCTCTTGATTGTTCTAGATTTCTTATCAACACCAAGAGGAAGGGTAGATGAAGAGTGTTTGAGTGATGATAATTGCGAAACGATCGGATTTTCAATAATAATTTGCTCATTTGGTTCTGGCACATCTGCAAAGTTAACGAAGTCGTTAATATCAAAATCATTTATCGAATCTTGACTCGATAAATGTAATACTGGAATATTTTCAAAATCAGTCTGATCGATATCAACAAGTGGTGAACCATCTTCAGCAATCAATAGCGGCATAGAGCTCATGATTATTAAGGTCTGAGGAATGATATGTGATAGCAATAGAATGTGGATAGGAAAGGTGATGATGTTACTGAGACCTCACCATTTATAGAAGAAAATAAACTAGCGCATGCGCTCTTTCATCAACTGGCACATGCGCTCTCTCACTAAACTATTCACGCATGTAACAATCTTTGTCATTTAAGAGGAAAACTTTGTGTTGCATGCATGTATTTTTAAATGTTAGAAAATAATACAAATAAATTCAAAATATATATATTTATTAATAATAGAGGACAATAACGATAATAAAAAATGAAAAATGTTAATATGTCTCTGTGGATGTGGAACGTTCTTTGACTCTATTCCTCAATAGTTGTTGCTCGTGCGTCAAACACCAACATTGAAAAAAATGGATTCTCCTATTGGGGTAGAGTTGACCAACCTTCTCACACAGATCCCAAGTACTTCTACATGCATTGCATACATGATTCCAACAATTCATGGAATATGTATCACAACGCAAACAACGTTGCAGTGGAGTTGGAACGGCAGCACAGATACCACAAATATTTCTACAGATACCTATATTGTTAAATATTATAGGTTCGGAACACTTCAGACACTGTAACTGTTGTTGACGATAATCCGATTTTGTTCGCTTCGGTGGATGAGAAGGAGGCGATAGTTGAATCCGCAACACGCAATCACTACACATACCAGTACATGGATTGATTGAATCCTTAGGTCTACTTATTTGACAAAAGTAGCACACAATAGCCCCTGCAATCATCATTGGGTAGACACACACTTTTGGTTTTTCATTCCACTCTTTTGGAAACGGCATTTTACTAATTCGATTAGAAATATAAAGAGATGACTTACAGAAACTCTGAATGCTCTCTCCTATACCTACGATCTCTATTTATACAAATCAACATCATGTGGAAGTATAGTGGGATAACTTCTCCTACTATTCCACTCTAAACGAGTCAAGTGGGAGTCGCATCACCTCCTATATAAGTTGACTTGCAAACCTAGAGTTCATTCATTCACTCTCTACAACTGTGAGCAAACAACAACAAGATGAATTCTGCAAAAATAAATGCTGCATTAAATAGAATAGCTGCTGTTGATGAAAACAATTGGATAGACGAATCAGATGATGAGGATGTCAATGTTCCGCTAGAGGAAGTAATAGTTGAAGCAGAAGATGTTGGAGTCGATGAAGATGAGATAGACGAAGTTGAAAACGAGGCCAACCAAAGCGACGAAGATGATGACGTGATGGAGTTTGAGAGGGTCATGGATGAAGAAGGAGATGATGAAGGGATAGAAGCTGACACAACTGAAGGTGATGGTGCTATGAGGATCGGTATGCGAACACTCAATGTCAGTGAGACACTGGAAGATCCCTTGGATTTGTATTGTGCATTGGATGCATACGTATTGATCAGCACAATAGATGGAGAGAACAAAAAACTATGTTGGTGCTGCTTTCGGTTTTATTCGCATAGAAACAATAATGGAGGGTGGTATGCCCATGTCAACACCCACAACACTGTCTCAATTATGGAAATGGGACAGAATTGGTGTGAAGCTTGCGAGAGGCCACTAACAAACTTCACCCGAGTATCTACATGTATTATATGTAATAATGTCCAACCTGTGGCACAATAACCGTGGACCTACTGGTCAAAAAAAAACAACAGCCCTTTTCAGGGCTACATTATTCACACAAACAGTAGTTAGTTGTATTAGTATTCATAGATTATGTGACAAATGAATACTTTGATTAATAAAAGTCTAAGTTGGAAATTTGTTAGTCTTTGAATATCTATACATTATATGACAAATAAATTACTACTTTGACTGAAAAGTCGAAATTTGGAATTTGATAGTCATTGAATATCTATGCATATGATGAGTACTACTTTAAATGAAAGTTGAAGTTGGCATTTGTCAATCATTCATATGCATATAATGATGAATACTTTCACATACATATATTTCGTTTGAGATTATAATGTTAACATAATGTTAACAATGGTATGAATCTGTTTCTGTTTGAAAGTATAATGGTAGCTCTGAAAAGAGCTATTTTTTTTATTGTTTCAGTCTTTAATTGTAGCCCTGAAAAGGGCTGTTATTTTTTTATTAATCCATGCAATGATATGGACTAACGCTCCTCATCATCAGAAACAATAATTATGGTATCGTCATCTGAATCAGATGATATACTAATGATATCATCCTCATAGTAGTCATCTGAATCAGATGATATACTCATGATGTCGTCGTCGTCATAATCAGCTGAATCAGATGATATACTAATCACATCATCCGCATTATTATCGTCAACAGCATCTATGTCGTCCTGAATACCTTGTTCCACTCGTTCTGCGAAATCATCAGGAAGATCATAGATTCGCTGCAGAAATTGAGCGAAGGTTGTACTCAAATGATCAGACGTTGAATCTATTTCATGTACTTGGATGGGTCCTGTACTCGACATTGTGGAAGAATGATATAGAACTGGGATTGTTGCTATATTTATATTGGAAGAAATGAAATGGAGGGGGTGAAATGTAGAACAGTGTTTGAGATTCGAAAACATCAAGAATGAAACTCTGAGCGATTATTAGGAGAAATTCTAGTGATTATTATGGAAAAAAAACTAATAAGAGGGAGAGGAAGGGAGGAAGACACTGCCCCAGCCTCGCAGTGCCTCGTGTACACCAACCAAAAAGTGTGTACTCCGTGGAAGGAAAGGAAAGGAAATGATGGACGAGTAGATGATTATATGTCATCATCGGAATTGAGGACATCATCATCGATTAGGATTGGGGATGGCGGAGGACTATCCTCGATGAGGATAGGGGATGGGATGGTGGAGGACGTCTAACGTCAAGCTCGTCATCAGCATCATCACCAGAGTCGTCGTCGTCATCATCGTCGTCGTCGCTACTCATTGGGACAATGTCATCATAAGCAGGGTCCCACCATCCGTCAGGATCTGGATATTCCGAGTCATCCAAGTGTCCTTCGTCACTGCCAGTGACATGCTGAACTTGCATCCTGATGTCGTGATCCCGGTATTCGTATGGCGGACTGTGGGGTTCCGTGGTGGAAGAGACAACCTGTACCTGGCTGTTATCCCAGTAATTGAAGTTGTACCCCTGATCCGGGCAGCTATAGGGTTCGGAGGTTGAATCGGGTTCCATCTCGATGCTAGCTGATCAACTGAATGTTTCATCAGATGATTTCTACTTTTATACTTTCGAGAGGGAGTGGGAGAGGAGTGGAACATTGAGTAGGGGTAAATTGTAGTGTGACATAAGACATATTCAATGAGTAGGGGTAAATTGCAAAGTGACATAAGACATATTCAATGAAAGAGATACTTGAATGGATAAAATACAAATGAAATATACTTGTCGATTTCACTATGAAACATGTCTATTTTTTTATTTTTTAAATTTTCTTCACATGAAATTATTTACAAGTGATTAGAGAACACAAAAATTGATGTGAGGTATTTGTCTAGAAGAACTTGGAATTGAAATAAAAAAATAATAATGATAATAAGAGGAAGTGAAGAAAAATGCTCCAACCATCGCATTGTTCAATGTGTACCAAACCAAAAAACAGTGTACACCCTTTATTTCACTTCCTTTTCCTTTATTCAATATAAACTTAACAAATATAAACTTAAAACTACCATAATTAAATACTCCTAACTAACCTAAAACTAATCTTACATTTACACTTCATCTACAAAAAGAGTGTCCATAACTGTCACTACTTTTTTGTACAGCTCTATCGAAGAGGTCTTTGCTTTACACCTTTCCTGCAGAGATGCATAATTCCGATCTATTTCGGCCATTTCCTTTTGGAGTTCCCTCCGTCGGTTATCCATTTCAGCCATTTGTCGCTTCATGGTAACCAACGCGGCCTCGCTAGATCGGGCAGCTCGTTCTGCTTTCTTGCATCTCTGCAGAAAAACACTCATCTTTTCACTAACCTCTCCGATAGGCTGTGGCACCAACACCTCAGGATCCGCCGGTGTCGCTGGCAGCGGTGGTAGTCGCGTCACCAACGGCGACAATATCACCAACTCCGGAGAAGGACTCCTCGGAATTTCCACTGCTGCTGGTGCTGCTGCTGGTGTGGAGGCCCTCTTACGAGAGGTCGAAAAACTACCTGCATAAGGATTAGTCCTATTGCAAGTAGCTCGGTACTTTGAAATAGGACCAACCTTTGCTGCAGGTCGTTGGCAAACCTTCTTCACAGCCCTGACTTCCTCCTCCTCCTCGAATAAGTCAGGGCTAGAAGATCTGCACCTAACTCGCGAACGCGAAGTGGTTGGCTGGTCAACCGTCACCGCTCTCGAAGATGCTGCCTCCTCCTGGTCAGCGGACACCGGCAGAATAGACGCCACAGCATTATTCACCTCCTGTGTATTGGTTGCCATTCTGAAAAAGAAGAAATAATACAAAGTTAGTTGATATAAAAAATAACATTCCTAATTTACTTACTCAAATATCAAGTTGGTCGTTGGAACGTACTGCCTTGTTGTGGAGTGGACTGCTCTCGATGAGATGACTTCTCGAACTGAATGTTGTGGAGTGCTCTCCGGAGGGTATCGACTTCGATGCGTGAGCGGTGGGAAAATGGTGGGAGCGCACATGCGCGATGAGGGTAGGGGTGTACATGCGCAAATGTTGGGAGTCGGGGGGCGGGGCTTCGGGGAGGGGAGGGGCGGGGCTTCGGAAAGGGGGCGGGGCTTCGGAAAGGGGCGGGGTATCCGAAAAGTTGGTGGCGACGGGGGGGGGGGGGGGGGGGGCGTGGCCCTAACGGGCCCCGCCCACTGCCTGGGCTCCGCCCAGGTGGGTGGGGCCTCCGGCCCCAGGTAGGCGGGACATCTGGAGAGACATCTACGCCCTCTTCGCGCGCGCGTTCGTAACATAATATGCAACCGAACACCTAACCTAACGTATTAACGTATTAACGTAACCTAACCTAGTACGCTAACCTACCGCTATGCAACCGAACACCTAACCTATCGTATGTATTAACGTAACCTAACCTAGTACGCTAACCTACCGCTATGCAACCGAACACTAACCTAACCTAACCTAACCTAACCTAACCTAACTAACCTAACCTAACCTACAGTAACTATTAACCTAACCTAACGAGGGAATACTAACCTAACACCTAACCTAACGTAAGTATGCAGCTAACCTAACGTAGCTATTAACCTAACCTAACGAGGGAATACATTCACCATGTTGGTTCCATTAATACATCATCAGTTGGTTTTGGTTTTGGTTGTATTATTCTATGATTTGGATTAATGTTCAGTCCTGGATATCCCAGTCCACCTGATGATGATGGCCTGACTTTATAGTTTCTCTCCAAAACTTCTTTATGGTTTTTCTCCAATACTTCAACTCTCTGTTCCAGTACATCATACTTTTTCATTGTAGTCCCTGTTATGTTTGACATAGCATCAAATTTTTTATTTGTAGACGCTGTTATGTCAGACATTTTTATGTCTACATCACTTGTAAGTTTGTCAAATTTACGAGTGAAAGTTATCCGAGCCTCTGCAATTTTATCGTTAAATGCTTGCCGGGCGTCCCGAGCAATATTGCCTATTGTGGATTGTATTGCAGCTTGTAGGGCTAGAAGTATAACTTCCTTTGCTCCATTAATTTCCCCCTCAAGATATGATACAGTTACACAATCACTCTTGTCAATTGGTTCACTTGTATTTTTCAATATTTTCCTTTGCATGTCATAATGACCATCTTTTGTTAATTTAAAACCATTCCCAGGAGGACCTCGAATGACATTACCACCCCATTTTCTTTTTCTACCAAACTTATCGATTGTTTTAGACATTGTGCACTCTACGATGATTCTCTTCAAACTGATATTTCTGTCATTTACATTATACTATATATTGCAGTAATTGATTAGGGAAATAGAAATAATACAAATAAAATTTTAATCATTTTATATTCATTACAGTAATACATATACATACATACATAATACATTAATATCACATTACTTCTATCATATATTATTAATTATAAATGGCTACATAAATATCAATATTGAATTTTCCGGTTTTGAAGATATTGAATGATATTTCAATCATTGATCTCGGCAGATAATAAATTAATCAATTGATCCAATGGAGTCTCCTGAGATTGTGATTGTTGAATAATATTACTTATCCAACGAATGTTCTCATTTGGATCGTTTTCATAAAATTCAATATCATTATGACCCAAGGAAGAGTGTGGGTAGTATTCGGAATGATAAATCGTTTATCATCGTGATATGATAATGCAACTTTATTTTTTAATTCAGTATACATATCATGTAACACGCTTCTAAATGAATTCATCTTTCTGAATATCATACCACCTTGTTCGACGATTTTTTGATAATCTTCGCATGTCAATTCATTCTTTATTACAGATCGTTTAACCCCTTTGGCTTTCTTAAATTCACCATCAACAGATTTCACATAATATGCTTTAGCACCTGTACCATAAAAACTCATGATTGGATCATTTGGAAATTCATCTTTGAAGTTACCCAAGACTGAACTTGTTACTGGAATATTGAATTGGTTAACTATACTGTAATTGGATGTATCAAATCTACTTATGTTAGTTTTTATGAATTCATAAAAATTTTCTGTGTTTACTTTAAGAATGAGCGAGTCGGTATCTGTGTAAAGTAAAGAGACATTTTCATCAAAGTGTTGTTTGATGCATCCATAGAAAAAGTCATACATGACTGTTTTAGATAATTCTAATATGGAAAATCCCAAATATAATGGTTTATCGTAATGAACCTTCACTCTACCCAATTGAATGGCAACGAAATTATCAGTGAAAATTGAACAATTTTTGAAATTTGGTTTGGCTATGAGAGTGCTGGCACCTATATTTTTCTTTATATTTTCCCAATGTGTAACGAGTCTAACATCAATTCGATTATCTACATTCTCCATTGTCTTTCCATACACCGCATTATTCATTAGTTTATAGAAATCTTTAACAGATTTGTTGTTAGACCTATTACGCATTTCAGTATTAAGATCTATATAGGGTTTCATCCAGCATGATTGTTTGAATTTCAATACTCTATGTGTATTCATTACAATCAATCCATTTTTGACAGCTTGCTGTAGATTCCTATAATGAACAATATATTTTCTTTTATCATTCAAATTTGGAATTAATTTGGGAATTTTCGATTGTGTACGAGGTGTATTATTTTTTCGACTAAAAATGGAAGGTCAGAATGTTTATCATGCAACTCTTGTGGATAATGAATGTCCACTTCAAATACATACCCATACGGACTATCAGTACTCACATCCATCACATCGAGATTAAGAATTTCATTTGGTGTCAACCATGTAAATTCACTTGTTGGTAGAGGTTGTGACATACTGTGACCGTATAGATTTGTTGCATCTAAATATGTAATGAATGTGGAAGGTTCGTTGGGATTATAATTGGGTAAAAATCTATTATTTGCTATATGTTTCCTCTCGCTACATTGACTAATTCCACCTCGTATACCTTTTTGAAAAAAGTGAATCATATCAATGTCAGTTAGTAATTCCAATTCAACATTAGTGAACTTCAACATGGCATCCCATGATAATCCAGGTGCAGTGTAATATTGTGCCGGATCTAAGTTATATATCTCTAAACTTGTGGTGCGGAAGTTTTCAAAAATATCACATAGTAGCAATACATCCGACTTCAAATACAAATCAGAGTATTCCCCCAAATTCTGACACTCGAATAAATTCCAAACTTTTCTAGCCCTATCATAATCAGTTTCCGATATATGTTCACAATTGAGTGTGTCATAAAACTGATTTTTTGTCGGAAGTAATGGATAATTCAATTTGTCAATGTCATCAACAAAACTATATGGAAATACACCTTTCTGTCTCATCAAATTGAATTTCTCAATTTGTGGGAAATGTTTGTGCATCTCCAAACATTGATCGGAGGTCAAGTTTGCACCCAACTTCTCCAACGAATTAGTCATAAATTTATAACTATCGATAATTCATTTTGAGATAATTCTTCCTAACCACACCATCTTTATCGGTATAGCTGTGTGTAAAGAGATGCTTCGTGAAAGATATATATTTCTCTTTAGTTTGCGGGATAACATCAACTTTCTCTTTATTCTATACAATTCTTTTATGAATAAATGACAATCATAACCACTTAAATTATGAAAAATGATAGGTATGAAGTTTGGTATTTTGAATTTTAAATTACATTTCGAGTGAGCGGCATGTGATCTTTTCTTTCCTGTGACATGACAATGATCTCTTACTTTGACGTCACCATCAGTAAATGCTTTATTACATATACCACAAGTTCTGGCTGCAACAAACTGTTCTTCTTCTTCGACAGTTTGTGTATCCATTGGTTTAGGGTTTCTGAGATGATTTTCATGTATCTCTTTCAAATCATCTTCAATGCTACTCACAAATTTCTGAGCTGCATCTACACCCCTATATGTAACAAATTTTGTCAAATCATCATTATATGAACACTTTATCAAATAAGCAAATGAATATGGGGCATGTTTGAATGTTTTAATCGTGTATGAACTTCCAGGATTTGGCTCATTCACATGAATCGGTTTAAGCACTGATTCAAAATCAGCATACACTACAAATGGCACCCTCATTTGCCTCTCAAAGTTTTCAAACATTAGTTTATTTTCCGCAACCATTCTACCATATTTATTGATCTTTAAATTAGTAGTTGGTGTTGTGGTACTAATGTGATTACAATCATACATATTATGACGTAAAAGCAATCTCTCATCAGAAAAAATATATCAAACATCCGTCACAAAAATATTTTTTCTGTCTATGAGCTGATAGTTGATTAGAAAACTAATCTTGAAAGATCTTTGATCCAACAATAGTGACCATTACCGGAGTCATCAGTTTATAAACAACAAATTGACATGTCTCCGGAGTCTTCTCTGTGAGTATCGCAATGGACCAATCACTTCATACTTCATTTTACCCTTCTCAAATGTACTCTCTAAACCGTAAACATTAATTGAAATATCATTCCTATCTTCGAATATTTCGATACTCTTATTATTAACTTTAACCGGAAAATCCATACCTGTGACATCTAAAACAGTGGAAAAATGTGGATATGACGTAAGTTCGGACACTCGACTATCTGCAGGATATAATGCTGATGTTATAGCCCAAGCAAAACAATATTGATCTTCATTACGAACATTCACAACAGCTTTCTTCCATTGAATACATTGAGGCAGCTTCACATATGAACGTCCTTCCAGTGGACTGTATTTATTAATGTTGACCTCGAGAAACAATATTTTTTCACAAGTCCAACCTGAATTATAAAAAAAAAAAAAATATTACTATTCAATCTTATTGAAATTTTTAAAAAATAAATACCTGAGTCACGATCCTGGAACTCAGTCGTTTGTGCCACAATTACATCACGGAATCCATCAAAAAACAGCATTCAAATCTGAAGATTGGTCCACTATTTTATTTTGGGAATTAAATGACTTCGTGTCCCTCGAATCATCAGTCTGAAGAATATAATTCCCAAAAACTTCCATATTCACCTTGATGCTTTTATGGATCCTGATGGCTGATTCCAGTAATTCAATGACCTTCTGCCTAATCTTATTGAAAAATGAAATGTAGTCACTGGTTACAATCGAACTCTCCACCCTGTATGTAGCAATGCGGCAATTGAATGCATTCGTTATAATTTGAACACCGTCAGACAATTGAACACATGCATTATTTTTATGACTCATGGTTCTTCGTGTGAGAATTCACTTGGCTCATAGGAATTGTCACATTACAACAATTGCACGTATACATAGGTGTTGCATTATCCACTCTCCCGTTTCACTGCAGGCCCTCCTTGGCAACTCTGGAGCTGATGCCGACGAAGATTATCACTACGAGTGAAAGATTTACCACAGTCACAGGAATACATTTTATATAATAGTTCTCACTAACTCACTTGATGTAAACTGACATAGCCAACACTCGTACGCTTCTTAAATACACTCTGATAGGACCCGTCAAGACGTCATAGCCAACCCACTTCTCAACTACATGCGCCAAGATTACCTCCCAACTGAATGCGATAACAGATGTCGATATACGAGCAAGCAGTGGTCGTTGCGGTCTCGGAGAGGGTAGACGCTAGGCAAACAGTCCTCGGCTGCCGTTGTGTCACCATCGATAGCGGGGCTAGAGCGAACCTTCATCGCTTCAGGGAGAGGTGAGGGCAGACCGATGAATACGCATTACTCTGCCACACGTCGTGGAGTGAACATGTCGCTCTCTAGCCGTTGAACGGTTATTGCTGTGACGTCACTCCACTACTAACTTGGTGCCCTAACACCGATGGAGCATTTATTACTTGGAGGATCTTCGAAGTATGCAGACGTATGTTTGTACATAGACAAACAAGCACATGATGAAACCCTGTACCGTGCATTCTCCTACACACACACATAAACACACAAAAATCTCATATGAAAAAAAAAATCTGAACGATCCATGCACCAGACACTTCAAGGTCACAATGCCTTGACTTCACTGCACAACAAAAAAACTTCACCAAACAACAACCAATAAAAAAAAGCAATTAATACGTCATAGTGGTGGGGGGAGGCCGAGAATCAGCTGTAAACAACTGACTTA